>NC_084995.1:19826424-19846424 GCF_963854185.1 Sardina pilchardus | reverse complement strand
AAATCCAAGTATATTTAAGTATATTAAAGTATGTATTAAGTTCATCGTAATACAAACTTCACTATACTTCAAGTGTGTAGGGTATGCTAAATTGGAACAACTATTTACAAACTTCAAGTGCACTGAAGTACACTAATTAAAATGAGCAATTAAGCATACTTACAGTACAATTACATTGTATGACCATTCTAATAGAAGTACACTTAAAAAATAATTGGAGCTCAACTTACAGTTGAGTTTAAGTACATTTTGTACATACTGTTATCATACTAAGTATTACTATAAAGTATGTTAATTTAGTATGCCTCTTTAATATTTCAAGTGATCTACAAATGCACTTCCGTACTATATTTAGTGCATTTAAAGTGTCCCACTATGACAATGATAACATATTTCAAGTGAAGTTCAATTACAAGCTAAACATCATAGACACATACTTTCAGTGCAATATTATTATATTTTATTGTAGAAAAGAACTGTCTTTGAAGTATATTTTATCTGTACTTTAATTCCCATATTGTTATACTTTGGCATACATGTCGATATTACACTTTAAGTGTATTACATTACAATTAATTTCAAGTGCATTACAACAGATTACAAATCTCATTTCAGAAAGGGAACTTTATTACAATAAAATTACAAAAATACATAATTCAAGCAAAGGATATATAATGCTAATAACACAATAACAGGAACATAACTACACATCACCATTCACATTTATTGAATATTACAACACGCAAATGCAGCAAAGTCCCTGAATTTGCATGAATTGGTGAACGTGCAAGATCACAAAATCATGGAGGGCCTGCACAATGCTAATGAGGGATCGGTTCAAGGTACTTCAGTCATAGTACCATGTCCTCACTGCAAGTCTCACTGCTAGTGCATGGTGAGTCGCTTTGGCTGGAGGAAATAGATGAATCTGCCATGTTGTTTATGACTGCTTTCAGTGATGACACCAGTCCTGGCAGCTCTAAAACAAGGATGCAATATAAAAAGGGTCAGTATCACATTATGATACAAAGAATAAGTATCACATTGTGTCAGAAAATAGAGCATATACAGCGAGGATAAGTATTGGAACCCATGCTAAAGTTGACTAAAAAAATTAGGAAATATCCAACCTTTAAGGACACCAATTGTCTTTGTGAGTGAAATGTATAGCAAATAAATAAATGTTCTTCCTTAAAATACAGGGGTCATAAGCATTTGCTCCCATATGTTAAATTCCCATAGAGGCAGGAAGATTTCTATCTTTAAAAGCCACTTATTTCATGGATCCAGTATACTAGGCATCCTGATAAAGTATCCTCAGCCTTTGGAATTAAAATAGCCCCACATCACATACCCTTCACCATACCTAGAGACTGGTATGATGGTTTTGTTTTCAGTTAGCCTATTAGCCGGGTTGGCATTGAGCCCAATGAGCATCAAACCAGCTAATAACTGAAAAAAAGGACAGGTGAGGTCAGGACTGTGTGCAGGCCAGTCAAGTTCATACACACCAAACTATATCATTCACGTCTTTATGGACCTTGCTTTGCACACTGATGCACAGTCATGTTGGAACAGTAAGAGATTTTGGACAATTCCATGCTCCCAACTTTGTGGGAACAGTTTTGGGAATTGCCCCTTTCTGTTCCAACATGACTGTGCACCAGTGCACAACGCTAGGTCCGCAAAGACATGGATGACAGAGTTTAGTGTTAACTGGCCTGCACAGTCCTGACCTCAACCCAATAGAACACCTTTGGGATGAATTAGAGCAGAGACTGAGAGCCACCTCGTCCAACATCAATGTACAACCTCACAAATGCGCTTCTGGATGAATGGTCAAAAAAGCTATAGCTGCAAAGGGTGGACCAACATCATATTAAACTCTATGAATTAAGAATGGGATGTCTATTGACATCACTATACTTTTGGCAATATAGTGTACGCCGATGCAAGCTCTATAGTGCTTCATCAATGAAAAATACTGTCCGTCTCCACGACTTCTTTGATGCATTTTCATGCAGAAAGAGAGTCTGAGGTCCATTTTCACCGAATTTACACTGTTTTTTGGGATATTCATTTACACTTACCAGGCATTCCTTTGAGTTTCTCAGGGCCTTCAAGTACACAAGTGCTTGCAGGTGGCAAACTCTCAACGAGCCAATGATGGGATTCTGCAAAACAGGGAAATATAATAATAACACTACTTTACTTACACTTACAAATTAAGCATCTTAATGTTTACTATGCCTTTACCGTGCAATCCCCCAATGTTAACTTGGAGATTTGGGTATTGGGATGCAATGCCTGTTTACTGCTCCATGGATAGAGGAGTTTCAAAAGACTCTCAATACATTGGAAGTGCATTATAAGATGTATGTAATGCTCATGACTTAGAGAGAGGTGGGGCATGTGACAAGGTGTGTTTACGTAATCACATGTAGAGGTTCATATAATGCATTTCCAATGTATTGAGAGATTTTTTGGAACACATTGATCTTCAATGCAAATCTATTCATGGGGTAGAAACAGGTAGTGCAACCCAAAAATGTAAATGTTAACATTCAAATTCGTCATGTCAGCATGGTCAAAAATGTTTCGTTGACAGGTGCATGTTACGGCCCTGTAGCTCATGGCCTAATATTGGTTTTCAAAGTGGGAGGCACAAAACAACTTCTCACTAACCCGATCAATGGCAGCCATGATCTCCTTAATCTTATGTCTTGTTTCTCCTCCCTTCCTATGGCACTCAGCAGACAGCCTGGAGCAGATGTCAAGTTCTGGCATAAACTTGGACTTCAGTTGCACAATGCGTGTGAAATTCTGCACATCTTGAACCATACGAGGGTAGAGGGGACAGAAAGAATGTACAAAACAACCCAGCATTTGTAGAAAGAATTACAATTAGCATACAGAAAACATTGATCTAAGTATGATATCTGCTTCAGTGACTATGAAGAGCATTCCATGCTTATAATAAACAGGGACAATGAGAATAATTATGCACATAGGTATGGGTGTCTACCGCAAAAGTAACCATGAGCTAACCTGTAATGCTTCTGTAAGAGAGACCTCAATGACGCTGATGTCTTGCACTCTGCACTCCCACGTCTGTGGAGAAAGTATATCAAACTCAACAAATTTACACCATGCAAAACTATAATAATATCAGATTACTGAAATCTTTTAGAATTTGAATTAAAAGTTGGGAAGAAAACATTTAATTACATTGAGGCTTGTTTGTGATTAACAAATCACTCAAACATTTAGAGTAGGCAGCCTCTACCATGATCATGAAAAACGTACTTGCTTTACTCGTTTAATATAGAAGTCGAATGAGAGCAAGTAGCCTACAATAATGCTGATCACATCATACAAAAATAATGACAAGTCTAACGTTTGTGTAACTTGTCCTTCAAAGATAGTCTGCACGTGATTAACGTTACAGAGAGACTAGGCAAGATGGTGTGGTTTGCTACACGGACATTCAAATAATTCAAATGTTTGTGGACGAACTTTAGTGTCTGTAACAACGCAAATTGTTCATGACACATAAGGACAATTTGGTAACACAGACTGGCCTGCACCTACGTTTAAACATTAAACTTTTCAGATAATAATCTAACTATTAGTATTCTAAGCCTAACACATAAACATAGGCTGGGTTTGTGCGGGGCTAGCTAGCGGCTATCTTATGTTAGCCGTTAACTGCTAGCTGCATGAAACAGCAAACACATGAAGTCGTCCTGACCTGGTCACATCCATGAACATTCAATTGTGTTTTATGAAACAAACCCATCAAGGCATAACCACCCCTATTTTCGGCAGGGAGTAAAACTGACCTGGGAAACATGATACAATTCTAACGTTAGCCTGAGATGATTAGCTGTTAGCTACTTAGCCGCCCACATGAGATCTGCTGAACCTCATGTGGGCGGCTAAGTAGCTAGCAGCTAATCATCTCAGGCTAACGTTATAATTGTATCATGTTTCCCAGGTTTGTTGTCATGCTAAACTCCCTAAAATTACACCGAACTCAAAATAAGAACACTGTGTGTTTAGCAAATACATACCTTACAATCCACGAGTGAGGGAGAAGAGGCAGACCTGCCACAGCCAGAGACCCTCGTTTGTGCGTTTTGAAATAATGCTTCTACGGCGACCATAGAGTGACATATTTCCTCCAAACACGAATGCATTTCGTATAACTGACTCCTTTTCACCTAGAAACCTAATTTTATTGTGTAAATCCTACGAAAAAGGATTCATTAAGATGTGCAATAGTGAGATTTCATTTTTTTGAGAGTGAGTACTGCCGAGTACTGCCAAGTACTGAGATTCTGATACTGAATTGACATGTAAATACAATATCTGTAAAAATAATTAGGCTACTGTTCTTAAAGTGACTTTTCTGTCAATCAAGTGTTTATTAATACATGGTGGTGATAGTGTAGACTTATGTATTACCTCACCAAGATGTGGAGCCAAATGAAAAAAATATAATTTGTACAAAATAAACTTACTTCGTCCACACTGCAACATTTAATCACATTACTCTTTCAGAAATCAGCCTAACAATGTAAAAACACTTTCCATTGGTAGACTACAGTAAATTGATACATTACCACCAATTAGTTGAAATCAAATGTACACTTTCAAAAAGTATACTAACTCTGTATTACAAATAAGTGCACTTACTTAAAGTGCATTAAATTATCACTATATATTTTTTATATTTTAACATATTTTGTGAAAGTATTCGGATATACCACTAAAAACGCACTTATTTTAGAGTGTACTGTACAAAGTGTACAGAAGTAACACTTCTAATAAAGTGAGATGATAGTACACTGTAAAAAAGTATGCTAACAGTTTATTTGCAGAAATGACACTTTCCATAAGTACACTAAATTGCCACTCAAATTTATGTCAAATTTAATACACTTAAAACATTGGTACTTCTATCAAATTAAAAATACACTAACAACAAAGTACACTTTCAAAAAGTGCAATCAAAAGACAATTTGATTATTGTGAAATTAGTATACTTTCTTTTTGGACTCAGAAGTTGAACTTAATTACACATATTTTAAGTATACTTTATAAAGTATACATTAAACTCACTTCAAATAAAGCACAGAAACGAAGAAGCATACTTGCTTTATACTTCATGTACTTTAACCATATTACTAATACACTTAAGTACACTACTTTTTTACCTGGGTACATACACACACAGACATGCACACACAGATATGCACAACCTCACACATGCACTCACATATACACACACACACACACACACACTTACAGTATACACACACATACATACACGCAGACACATACATACACAAACATACACACGCACACACACACACACAAACATACACACTCACACACACACACATTCATACACACACACACACACACACACACACACACACACATACACACACACACACATAAACGCACACAGACACGTAATTGCTGTCAGAATACCCTTATTTTGACAAAAAATCGAATTGATCAACCTATAATTGAGAATACACATATTATCCCACCGGTCACAATTGTGACCGGTAATAAAACAAGCTTTTTCATGTATTTCTCCACACTTTTTTCAAAAAATACTTATTGATTATTTCATAGGGTTGCTAATAGCACATGATTTGCATATTTATATGTCTGGGAAAAATTTGGGCTTAAATGGGTTAAAACATATTTGGAAACTAGTTGATTAAAGGTTTCTAATGGTGTCACTTATATGTTTCTAGGACAAAAACTAGCAGAGATTGAGATGTTTGGAACAGTTTTTGAAATCCCCAGGGGGGGATTTAGACTGATAATACCACCATCTACTGGCCGATGGGTATACAGTCCTGAATGTACACATAAATCCATTTATTTTATAGCCCCCCATGGATGAAATTCCACAAAACTTGGCATACTCCCAGAGGGTGTCAGGTTAATCATACACATGAAATTTGGTGCAGTTCATAACATCTCATCTGAAGATAGGGGCAATTAAAGCAATATTACATTGCATTTTCAATTTTTACAATGGGGGGGCAAATCACAAATGACTGGTTATAAGCTAAGTTGATGCAAGCTCTAGAGAACAACATACCATAAACTTTTTGTCATCCTCGGTGCCACGGTTCAGGTAGTTAGGTAGGAAAAACTGTCATTTTTGGGCTTTGGGCGGGGGCAGCGCGGGGGTGGAGTGACCCCCGGGGACGAAACGAAAATTTTCCATAGAACTCTACTGGGGCTACATGCCCACCAAGTTTCATGCGCTCCGGTGTTACGGTGTCCCGGGAATCGTTGACGAAAAATGACGGGAAAAAAGAAAAAAAAAAAAAAAAAAAAAAAAAACTTTGACAACAACTATATGACCGCTTCGCTAGCTACGCTAGCGGCGGTCATAATAAATGCTTACAAATAAGTATTAATTTAACGATGATATTAAGTATTTAAGCAACTAAATGAAAAACAATTCAGCTGCAACATATAGCCTAACACACTGATCACACAATGGAACTGCAGAATAATAAAGTGAATTTTAACAATGTTCTTTACCTACAGTTAAAAAGAGGCCATGACTCACATTTCACACACATATAGCCAAACTATCAGTATATGGAGGGAACTGCCTATCAGAACTGCCTATCAGAAAAATCTGTTTACTTTCCATTGTACTGCGCAGACTCCTAATCATTTTGTGACGTTAGCCATCCTGTACTGTACATTGCTGTAACTCGTCTGATAGATGGGATTTTCCGAACAACTGTCAATCCATCATTAACGTTTGTTTTTAATGTTATTATTATTATGTTTACTTGCCTCTAGGTAATGCTTTACCGGTAACACTTTATTTTAAGACACACATATTCACCATTAATTAGCTGCTTACTAACATGTATATTAGTAGCATAGTAGCCATTTGGTAGTCATTGTAAGTCACTAATTAATACCTTATTCTGCAAGACCTTATTCTACCCTTAATTAAGAATTCCCCCTATGTAAGCTCCTAATTACCCCTTATTCATAGTTATTAAGTAAGTTGTTGCATATGAATTATGACCTAAAAATGCATGGCTCAGTATGGGGCTTGGAAGGTGGTAGTACCACAAGAACAGATATTCACCCATAATAATACTTATCAAAGATGGTCTAATCAAGTGGAAGTAAACACTAAACCACAAGTGCTAATAGTCTACAAACAACTCATAATTAAGTCTTTGTAATGTAGAATATGCTCCCTATTCTAAAGTTGGGTCTTTGTTCACATTTAATTCACAATTCATTTGGCACTTATTAACCTCCATGTATGTGTCATGCTAAAGGAGAAATCTGGTGTGATTCAATCCTTAGCTCTGCTGTATGAGGTCAAACATTTTTTTGAGACTTTTGATTACTCAGGAGCCAAGAAAGTTAGACAGGGCAAAACCCAGAACGACCTGATTAAGGTCACTACCAAACTTTTCTCAATTGATTCTTCTATAATGTTTTTTTGCGTAGAATCCATTTCTGCTTGGGACATTTTTATATTGCGCATATAGTTAATGAGATAATTTGCATATTTTAATACATGAGCGTATATAATGCATAATAAAGAAACATATTGATAATATGGCTGTAAGTAGATCAGTAAATGGCGTTAGGCCCAAATAATATTAAAATGATATCAATTATAACAAATGACCATGCAAAAGTAGTACATATCATAGGAATATAGTGTTTAATAGTAACTATACATTTTATTCTAATATCGCGCATAGTTAATGAGCTATTTTGCATTTTTCAGAAATAAAGGGTATGGATTGCCCCTTTATGTTTGGGTGACATTTCATTAATGAATATTATATTCCTTTCAGGAGTAAAGTTAGATGCGGCGTAAATTATGGTCATATTTATGTTAGTTGATGTATATAAATATAACAGAATTGCAATAAAAACATAATTTTATCAAATAAACTGCCTGTGAGAATGGGTCTGTGAAGAAACAGATTCTTGTTTTGAGACTGTATTGTAACTGATCTTCCCCACCAATTGTCCACTGAATTTAGTAATAATAAATAGCATATAATAGTAAACAGTAATAGTAAAATAGAATAAAGTTATTTAAAAATATTTTAATCAACATTCATTTCTGCACAAAATGTTCCTTTCAACCAATATTGCCATCATAGATCCACATAGATTCATTCTACAGAAGACAGCAGGTGCTTGCTTTGTTCAAAGGTCATAGGTGAGAGTTTACTTATGAGAAAGACAGACTTGTGAGCATGACCGCTCAAAGTGTTCATGCTCATTCAACATGCAGGTTAATGTTCAGGATGCATTTAGAGAAAGAAGACACTGCTGTCACAGGTGTGGATACGCCTGAAGAAGTATATGAAAATGACGAACAAGGTAAAAAAAGAAGAGACCTGTGACAGCTGTGTCTTCTTTCACACCACACTCGTTTTGCTTCCTCTCTAAATGTGTCCTGAACATTAACCTGCATGTTGAATGAGCATGTGTGGTCGTGCTCACGAGTCTGAGTCTTTCACATTCAGCAAATTCTTCATGGCTCATCACCAGCATGTACTTGCACTTGGGCCCAGAGAGATGCTTCGTCTTCAATTATTCTCAAACCATATGCACCAATACTTTGCTCTTTATCTCTCTCACCTATGACTTGAACAAAGCAAGCACCTGCTCTGCTGTCTCCTGTAGAAATGTGTTGGATGGGCCCCAGTCGTGGCGCGACTGGCTGGGGCACCTGCACCACACGCCGGCGACCCGGGTTCGATTCCCGACCCGTGGTCCTTTCCGGATCCCACCCTACTCTCTCTCCCACTCGCTTCCTATCACCCTACACTGTCCTATCTGATTAAAGGCATAAAAGCCCAAAAAAATACCTTAAAAAAAAAAGAGAAATGTGTTGGATGGTGGGGGGTACGCGAGCCGAGTCAGGATGTAGAAGGTGGTACAAGGAGAAAAAAGTTTGGGAACCGCTGCTCTAAACGCATCCTGAACATCAACCTGCATGTTGAATGAGCATGAACACTTTGAGTGGGCGTGCTCACAGGTCTTTCACATAAGTAAAATAAATAAGAATAGGGAAATAACTTTAGAATAGGGAACATATTCGGCTTAATTATGAGTTATTTGCACACTATTAGCACTTGTGGTTTAGTGTTTTCTTCCATTTGAATAGATGTGAATATCTGTTCTTGTGGTACTACCACCTTCCAAGCCCCATATTGAGCCATGCATATTTAGGTCATAATTCATATGCAACAACTTACTTAATAACTATGAATAAGGGGTAATTAGGAGCTTACAAAGAGGAAATTCTAAATTAAGGGTCTGGTAAGGGTAGAATAAGGTCTTGCAGAATAAGGTATTAATTAGTGATTTATAATGACTACCAAATGGCTTGTATGCTACTAATATACATGTTAGTAAGCAGCTAATTAATGGTTAATATGTGTGTCTTAATATAAAGTGTTACCGCTTTACCCTATCAAACAGTAGGCTACCGTAGGCTACACGCTTTTTCACTGATCTTGCGAATGACTTTCCGCCATGGTTTTCGTGCAGGCTGGACTGAGCTTCTTGGCTCTGGCCTAGGGTGTGGCTTAGGGACTCTATAGCGCCACTTAGCGCATTGTCTGTTGTGGTTGACACGTACATTCACGAAAAATGAACCAAATTTGGTGGGCATGTGTTTTGCTATAGCTATTCAGAGACAGAGCTCAGGCCGAGGGTGTGGCTTAGGGACTCTATAGCGCCACCTAGTGTGTTACCTGTTGTGGTTGACGTATACATTCACGAAAATGAATCAATTTTGGTGAGCTTATGTGTTATTACTGCCGCTAGTCAGAAACAGAGCTCTGGCCTAGGGTGTGGCTTAGCGACTCTATAGCGCCACCTAGCACATTGTCTATTATGGTTGACACATACATTCACGACAATTAGGTAGGCTTTTGTGTTATTGCTGCAGCTAGTCAGAGAGCTTTGGCCTAGGGTGTGGCTTAGGGACTCTATAGCGCCACCTAGCCTGTTGTCTGTTGTGGTTGACACAAACATTGATGAAAATTTGGTGGGCATGTGTCCAAAGGAAAAAAGGGTTAGCAGAGGCACTCCGAGATTTTTAGAAATATGCTTTTTATAGTGAGTGCCTCTGCTAACCCTTTTTTCCTTTGGATTCTAACCTCACCCGTAGCAGAAGAGCACCTGAGTAGGCTTACTCATTTTATAGACTCCTGAGCGCCCTAAGCCCTTTTGTGTCTTCTTGGTGGGCATGTGTGTTGCTCATGCACATGCCCACCAACAATTACGTATTGCTTTGTTAGATTCCGAAATGACCGGGCCCACCATCGCCGCTTGCAGCTATATTTATTATTGATAACATTAATAACATTATTAATAATAATAATTTGTTTTGCTTTGTTGTACTACAAACTAATCAGAATTTAAACTGAGATACTGTGTCCTCAATGAACTGAAAAGAAAACCTTTTATGTTAATATGTGTTAGCTTAGCTTATGGTTGGCTATATCAACACCAGCTAACTTAGCCAATAATATAATAATATCTGTTAACAGAAAACAGAATGCATGGCACACCCATCTTGTGAACAGCCCATGTTTAATCATTTGGTGCTGTATGTCTTATCTTTGCTGCTGCTTGAGCAAAGACAGAGATTTACTTGACAATTTTATAAATTGGTTAACTATCAGAAGCACTTACCTCCAAACTTGATCTCATGACTAATATGACTGCAAATATTAATTGAAAAGAACCCCTTGTGCGTTTAAATGAGCACAACCAAAGTTAAAAGGTGGATTGTTACAATGAAAGCTGAGCAGTAGTTGACATACTGTCCCCTTACTTATCATTTTTGAGTAAAATACACATTAGGCCTACCATGCTGTTTTTAATCAATGAAAATGTACATTTTGGTTGGTTACTACATAATGCACCAATTGTTACATTTGGCAAAAAAAACAAAAACGCAACAACCACATTATGTAGTAACAACCGCAGTATGTAATAACTTATTACATAATGCAGCAAAATGTATTACATATTGCGTTCAAGAAGTTTATTACATAATGCGGCAGATTATTACAAAATGAGGCAATTATTACATAATGGCGTGCACATTTATTACATTATTACATAATGCGGTGTTATTACATAATGCGGTGCTACAAACACATCCACCAGGTGTGTAAGCACACATGTGCAAAATTGAAAACGCAGCACTCAGGTGTGTTATGCTCGATCCTCGAGGGGCGTTCCCACTGATCTATAACTAACACTGGATAGACTATCCCATTGTTTTCGCCCCATTATTCTTTATGTCGATCAGTGAGGATCGAGGCCCGAGGAGCGAGGGAGGATGTATAAAAGCCCAAATGAGAGGCACCCATAGCCTGTGATGTGGATGAACTATTATGGCTTGATCCAGCTAGACGGAGAGATGATTAGAGTATTATGTATTGTTGTTACTTGTTTATATTGTTGCTTTAGTTTTTCTTCAGTGACTGTAAGTGTACAGTACTTTTTATTTGTGTACAAATTTTTATTTTTCTACACTTTACAGTAGTAAGAACTATAATTTTGGCATTTTCTGTTGATTGATAACTGAACATATGGTACAGTGAAAGAAAGAAATATTGTCTGCAGCATCAGTTTTGTGCATTGCTTGATGAGGGTTCATCAAAATATTTTTGTCATCTAAATTATCCTAATGCTCTCAAACAATATGTCTGAATAAGATCCATATATTGGAAGAGGGTTTTTACAGATGTGTTTTGAATTTATTGTGTTGGTGTGTGTAAGATAGCGACAGTGTGGAATCATTCAAAGAATGTGTTATTTATATGAGAACAGTATAAGGTTTTATCAATGTGTTTATTGTTTTGACAGAAATATTTCATTTTGCTAACAATCTGTTATGTTCTGCTGATTGGGTGTTGTGTTTGGTTAATTGTGTGATGTGTTTAGACAAAAAGAGCCCCGTTTTCAAAATTGTGTGTTAACGATTGGAAAAAACTGTAAAAGGTTAGCTGGACACAAGATGCTCCAGGTCAGGTGCAGGTGGTCTTTCCGCCAGTCTCCTCTATTTCTCCAGTCTCCAGTGGATACTCACTGATGCAGCACTTGCCAGCTACCCAGCCTGCATGAAGATACCTGGAGATGAAATGTGGTTTTGACACACCACAGAGAGATAAATTGAGCTACAGAGCTGGGATGATGGACAAATGCTGGAGCAGACAGAAATGGCTTGTCTTCTCATTCCTGAGTTTTCTTCTTTTTCTTTGGTCATTTGATGAAACTCTTGATGTTTTTTTGTCACCTGCTTTTATACACAAGGCGAGGCATTCCAATCACAGACACAATCCATCCGCCAAACGTCTTGTTCTCTGATTTGAAAAGCTTTGGGAGCATAGGCTTTGAAAGCACCCGCAGCAGAAGAATATGTGGCATTGGGCAATTTTTGAAAATCATTCCAAAAATATTTACACTCAGTTGCCCCTGTTCAAAGGCATCAGTAGCCAAATAGATAAGAGGATTAACCCCAGTATGACATTAGACAACATTTGCAGCCCTGTGAACCATGTGGATTAACAACAGGCTCACATTAGACAAAAATAGAGAGAGAGAGCTGGCAAACTTCAGAATTGTTAAGCTCCATACAAAAATGCTTTGTAGCACTTGGCTCACAGGCTAGAAAACCAAACCCTGATGTACTGATGTGAACAAGGACCATTGGCAGAAAAGTTTTTGGCTGCTAGAGAAAGTGAGTCACCTTCATAGATATTGTATCTCATTTCATGGCAGATGAAAAAATACTTAACTGAGGGTTCATTCAGTATGTATGCAGTTATGTAATTCAAAGCAATCATCATGTTGTGTCAGGAGCATACAACATAAGGGAGGAGGCCATTGCATAGGCTGTTGAAGTAAAATGTCCACAATTATTCTTGGGTTCGACGCTGCATTTAATGCAAACTGCTCATGGCTCATTTACTGTAATTAGACAACATCTTCAGAATTAAATGAAAGGCTTTGGAAGGCAGTGTTAAGTTTGTGAATGTGCGCACCACATTTCAAAACAATAGATGACTCATTATGATAGTTACAGGCTGTTTACTTTTGGTTTTGTTTTGAATTGTTTTGAAATTACCATTGAGTGAGTGTCATTGGATTTCACAGGCTTGCTTGGGAAATGTTGTCTTAGCTACTTGGTTTACAAAAACATATTCAGTTAAGCGTCAAAATAACAACTTTCGTCAAAATTCTACAAATAACTCTCTTTAATAGATAGTGTAAATAAATACCCCCTTTTGTCTATTCACTAGGTACTCACTCAGCATTGTGGAGGCACAACTTTAATCTGAAATGAACGGAAAGTGACTGCTCATAGGCTACCTGCAACAACAACACATGTAGTGAACATCAGCATCATCGTGCATGTAAGAGCCTCTGTTCTCCTTATTGTAAGTCAGTGTTTCAGTCAGTTGATGAGTCTGAAGCCATTATTCTACGGTAAAATAGCTACATTGTGTCGCTTTAGTTAGCACCTTTAAGAGTCATGGGAGTGGGATATTCAAAAACGTGTTAGTAAAAGACAAAAGAACAGCGTTCCATCGTTCGAAGGCTTATTGCGTGGCTCTCCTGAAACATCCATTAAGGAATGCAGCACTTGAAGTGTGACTCAGAGGACTTGTTACCCCGAGTGTGGCCATCATCCCCCCCAGAGCACACGCTGTCATCTTGCCATTTTATCAATACAAGATGTCATCTCAACGACATGAATGCAGCCAAGGCCAAGTCAGGCACGCCCAACAGAAGTGCTGCCGACCTCATGCCAACAAATAATGTGCAGCACTAGTGGCCTGGCCTTTGGTCTGTGAGAGGCAATCTGTCCATCTTTGATGTTCCAGGCCTTTGCATCATAGAGTATATTATAGCCACATATACAATGTGAATCCAATAAGTGAAGAAGATGTGATAAGTCTAGTCTTGTGGGAAATCACCTTTCTTTCTTTGAAGTCCTCCCACCATCACCATCAACCACCCCCCCCCCCCCCCCGCCACACACACACACACACACACACACAAACAAACAGCTATTGTTTATAGCCTCCTCCATAACAAGCCATTTCATTCAGCTTTACGTAGATAAACACAATCTGAAGCATATATTATACTCAACAATATAAAATCAAATATGGATCACTTCACTTCAAGTTATAAGCAAAGCCTGCCAATCTATCACTGAAATATACAGTGTGATTTAGTGTTAATCTAAATCAGACATCTTGTATTTCAATGATAGATTGGCAGGCTTTGCTAATAACTTGAAGTGAAATGATCCATATTTGATTTTATGATTTAATTACCAGTGACAGACACTCATACTGAAATACTGGATGTGGGTGACAAAAAAGTCACAAATTTGTCATACAAAATATATTGAGGTGTTCTTTTAGCACTTAGGTGATTATTATGTCCAAGAGAGGACATTGTTGACTCACTGCAGCAAATGTTACGTTGGCTGTTTCCCCTTTGGGAATTGAGAATTGACAATTAAAGGTTAATGTGGTTACTCAAGCACAGAGCAACACATTTTAGACAGAATTAGAGAGATTTACCTGTTTCTACAAAAAGTCATTACACCCCATTCTCCTGCATTAGGAGTCGCCTTGACGTAGGCCTACATAGAACAAGCCTTTTGCGTAAAGTTTAATACATTGCTAAATTGCTAACAGAATGTGAAGGAACAACATAAAGGCAAAATTTGACATGATGACAAAAATGCTGTGCCATCAGAGGTTTGCATTGTATGCAGACCAGCTACCGCCAGGCCAGAACTCTTGTCATACCATGTGTACTGTAGCTGCCGTATTAAATGTAGTTGAATTCAGTGGAGGAGTGGCTGTGTTCAAGACAAGTCGAAGCCTTGAGAACTGACCCTGTATTGGCCTGTAAATGTTGCTAACGTACATGGTAAGGAAAGTTCTGTCTGTGGAGATGGAGTGGGAATGCAAGACTTTACGTGCTCTTTTTTTCAAGTACTTTTTATTTTTTTTGTACCTTTTTTTTGCCTTCATTCATACAGCATTCATAGAGCATATTCTCAATGCTTTGTGAGCATTGAGAATAGCCGAATGGCTGAAACGCCTGCTCAGTAAAATCCTTTAGCAAAGACTTTTGTCTATTTTTTTCAGAGTGCGAACCTTTTCTGTCTTGTCCTTCATTCATAGGACAGTGAGGAGTGAAAAGTGGGAGATGGAAATGAGCACATGTTGGACTCAAACCTGGGTCCCCATGGGCACTCGAGCTTGTTCATGGCATGATCACTGTAGCCTGTTGCACCACAGCTTTATGCTCCCTTGTACAAACAATGTATGTTTCCTCCTTAAAAGGAGATCCGTGGTATTTTTGGACATACATCTTATATGTCAAGAAAGCATTGAGCTAGAATGCTAAAACTGTCAACTTTCAAAATACCTATACATTGAACGTAGAAAACATCAAAGTAAACTGCTTTTTTTCACAACTCACACGGCAAAAATATCACCATTCATATATGTGTAGACCTACATGATGAAGCTTCATAGCCTACTACAGAGATACACCTGTGTTTTGCTTACATCTAAACGTTTAAGGACACATTATAAATTCACTGTTTGTACGGTTAGTGTCTCTATGATCAGATCCTATTAATCAGTGCATTCTAATCAATTGTGGTCAAGTAACCAAATCAGAATGCAAGCCCCTTGCAATAATCAGCTGGTCCTAAATAGATAGGAAATCACTAGTCATGCTCTAGCATATCCATCACTCAGTGGCAGTGGCTTTAGGCAGGATTGTGATAAAATACAACACTGCGCATAGCCATATAAATCACTGCTGCAGACTGCTGTCACTGCAGGTCATCCCCATCAAAGGGCTTATTTTTCTCTCCTCTGCAGACATCACGGCACCGGACAGACAGACAAACGGTAAGATTTGGTCTGACAGACGATAGTTTAAACCTACAGTAGCACTCCCCTCATATAAGACCCCTCTGTGCCCTCCAAAGGTCAGCAAGCATAAAGTGTCTGACATGACATCTGTATGTATAGTCCATAATAGACGTCCAGAATTAATCCACGTGTGCCCCATCACAGCAGCTGTCCAGAGGTGAGGTTAGCGAGGAAATCCCCGGTCCTAACAAACTCTCCCCGTGACTCCCTAGTCTACAGTCTGTCTGACTTCACCTCTGGAGGGCAAATAGCCCCTGTGTGAACACAACCATTTCCCACTCAGAAACAATCTTAGTAATATTTTCCTGCACTGACAGCCCCATGTAAGACTTCTAAGTGCTATTGATGGACAGTAAGGAAGGTAAAAAAAATAATGTGCTGCTCCAGGTAGCCAATTACACTATTACTGTAGATCCATGGGCACGTAGATACTTCCCAGTAAAATACAAAAATAGCTTCATGTGTGATTTGAATGAAGAGACTACATTTATTTGACCACCACTGGTCCATCCAATCGAGTATTCGGACTAAAGCTGTTCTTGTCCCCCCCATCTTAACCAAGACAATGTTGTGTTGTCTTTTTACTTAGGCTACCTGCTTTACAACACCAACTGGATTTCCATGTAGCTCTCAAAAAAATAATGTGTTTTTTTAACCATTGAAATAGGAAATTGTGAGGTTTTTTTTTATTGAATCAGAAATGTGTTTCCTGAAGGGAGGTTAATTAATTCAAGGTGTTATTTGACTGATTCAGTTGTATAGGTTTGAAATCAGAAAAATACATGCATGTATAGCCTGACCCCGTGTATTAACCTCATAGCTGAAGACATTTTGCAACATCAATATATAAACTCCGGTTAATAAGCAGGAAATTATAGCTGAAGGTTAATTCACTCAAAGCATTTAAACGCAGATTTTAAACAGCGCTCCCACTGAAACTGTTATTTCAAAAACACCGTCAGTAATTACATTTTCTTTTTTTTTTTAATCAACTGAGTGTACCTGCATGACACAGGCCAACAGGAAAATTATGTTCTCTATAGACTCCCCATCAACTTCAGCTTCTGGGTGGAGGCTGTTGTGGCAGGCTGACCAATTTCACTTATAGAGGTGGAAATTGTTCACCTCAATCAAGCTGTTTTGAGACGCTTGTCAAGCACTGATTGAGGCAGGGAGGACTCAGCTTGCATGGCCTATACCATTCCACATGTGTGATGATGGGGAAATTGGGTTGTAAATGACATGGCAGCTGTTCTCTATTCTTCTTGTCACTTTGCCTCAGACTCCCACAGGTCAGTTATCTGAAGCTATCATTGTTGTGTTCCATCTCATCTTGTGTAGAAGGCGGCTCTGGCAAAGCCAGCAGGATTACAGGCATCACAGGAGAGCAATTGGGTTTCCATTCATCAAATCCTGTGAAAATTAGGGCTTGAGCACTGGATTGTGCAAAAGCTCTATTGTTTCATAGGGCTTATTATTATTATTATTATTATTATTATAATTATTATAGTTGATAATATCCTGCTGTGCTTTGCCTTTTTAAAGGTGGTTCTCGCATGGCAAAAAAACGTATGAGGTGTGGCTTATGGACTTCATAGTGCCTCCTTATGTCACTTAGTCTTGTGGTTGGCACTTACGTAGTTCTCTAGACAATTAATTTAAGTCATGTCAAATATGTCTATATCGTATCAAGATGTTTCTGATTCTAAATCGAGAGGCTTTTTTGAATATGTTGTTATGTGCTGATGCGATATGATGAATTTATATAGCCTACCTCACTATAAAAACAGGAAAAGTGTGATCAATTTGCCATGCATTGTTTGTCATGGCTCTAACGTCACACATTGTTAATTATTATGGTAAAGATGATATTGTATGGCCACAATGCATATCTGCCATAGCACCACCATCTGGCAAGAATAGTAATTACACTGGTGGCATGTGATCACTCTCCTTCAAGAGAGTGGTTGATGAGAATCATATCAAAATTAGTGGACACATAATGTCAAAATAGTGATGCAATTCATTGAAATATCTCACTGAATGAACTCAAAATCTGTCATGAAGTCATGAAGTATTGGTTGGTTTGTCTGAAACTTCAGTTTACTGATTATTGATGCAACTGATTAGTGTGATATGCACATATCAATGCAATTTGTGTTTGGCTTAGGGACACCATCTGGAAACACATAGATTGGACATCTCACGAATCTTATCTCTACCATTCCTAGTTTCATCAGATTCATTTCACATTTGGTGTTTTCACTTTAAGGTCCTGGTGGGGTGCTGGGGTGGGGGCCATGTAGAATGAAATTAATATGGCACATATATTATCCTTCCTATGTAACAACTTGTATATCAAGTCTTTATTCAAGGAGATAGATTTGTCCAGGGACTCCATAGCGCCCCCATATGTCATTGAGTCTTGGTCTGTAAATAGTTTCAGAACAAATGCTGTTAGAAATGTGGACCTCCCTAAGATGAACATAAGGGAAGGGGATTTTTGTTGTATGACTCTTCAGGGCAATTTATGGATATCTAAATTAGTTGGTTTGATTTGAATTCATTTTTTTTTTTTTTTTGCATAGATGTTTTTTTACACATTGTTCCCAAATAAGACCAAATATGCTCATGCTCTACATGGGCCCTGAACATATTGTGTCTCCCCAGCAGATGGCATGGGCAGACAAAAGACTAAATGACTTTTACATAGTGAATCAAAGCATAGGGATAGGGAATACTCTTGTATGAAACCCATGCCATCAACAGCTCACTACTGTCCAGTTCGGTTATCAGTGATGTGCACTCATACTTGGTGGTTGTTATTGCAATTTGGTGGGGGAAAAATGACATGCAAAATGCATAAATCAGATAATGTCTGTAAACAGATAAATTAGAGTGAACATGAGAGAGCTGCCCGAGTATACATTTATTAATAAATGGATGGCAGAGTTTGACAGTTAGTGAACATGAAATTGGACTATAGGGTGAACCAGGGAGCTAACAAGATGCTCAATATCTTGGCCTGATTGGTCATTAAGACGCTATTTTAGTTCAATTTGTTTGTGTATGCAGAGTTGTGCACTTGCAAAGTCCACAGTCAGTAAGCCTAATCCACTGCATGTAACCCCAGGCAATTAAAACGACAATGCTTTGAAGCATAGTCAAGGGGCTCTTTACTGGCTTCCTTCAAATATGGCAGGCAGACTGAATATGAACTACAGGCTAATTAATATGGTTCAAAGGGAAATAGTCAAGGAATAAGACCAAGAGAACCAAGTCAGTACAGTCGTAGCTGGCTTCACATCTCGTGGCTAACATTGTGTCGCTCATTTGTATGAAAATCATGCATCTCTCTTCATGCCTATTTCACAAAAGATCAGTTGGGTACTGGAATATTAACACACACAACCTTTATCCGCAGAAGACTGAAAATGAATGCCTGGCATATGGTTTGATTGGTTATATACATGGCCAATAAGCCTGATTTGATTTGATTTGGGTTAGACCAGTTAGGCCATAGCTAACCTATAGCTAAAATGGAGCTTTTGGCTAACTGGTTTAATCCACTTCCAGTGAATCAATTTATTGTTGATGCTAAAGGTAATCTTATTAATATATCCACCTATTGCATAAAAGCTGATGACTGAGCTGTATCGCTAAATATTGAATTACAATTCTAAAGTGTTACGTACTTTGGATACACGTATTTCAGTTTGATGCTAATCTTTTGCAGTTTGTCATCATTTCACACAAAATCATGCTCCATTATAGCTTTGTTGTTTCAAAAAAGACAGCCAATAATACATGACATTTATAATTGTTGTTGCCGTTGATTGCACAAAATCAGAAGCACAAAGACTGAATTGCTCAATTAAGGTTAAGGAACTTCCAAACAAAAGGCATGGGGAAGTTGGGCAGTGGTGTCTGTGCTTTATTTTTTGTGATTTTTTTTTTTTCTTT
>NC_084995.1:19598038-19826224 GCF_963854185.1 Sardina pilchardus | reverse complement strand
CACCCGAATAGCGTTCAATTTGGGAGATGCGTTCCTTCAATGCCTTCCGTGCCCCTTTGTGGTCCTTCATCACCTTGGAGAGTTTACCCTTCAACATCTCTATGTTGCTGAACAGACGGTTCACGTTGCCCTCCAGGTCCTTCTCGTCTGGCTTCAACTTGGACGGGTCGAGCTCGATCAGGTTGTCCTTCATGAGGATCTGCCGACCTTTGTCCTCCAGCATGGCCTTGGCATCGGGGTACTCAGTGAGCGCCTCCATCAGGTCATCTTTGGAGAGGAGGAAGAGATCTGAGTAGCCAACGCTGCGGATGTTGGCCGTCCTGCGGTTGCCCGCCTTGCTGCCCTTGATTTGAAGGATGCTGATCTCCCCAAAATAGCTTCCCTCACCTAGGACTACAAACTGCGTCACCCCGTCATCCGCCACCACGGCCAGCTTGCCATCTTTGATGATGTACATCTCCCGGCCGATGTCGCCTTTCCGGCAGATGTAGTCCCCTGGGCTGAAGACGACGGGGCGCAGCTTGAGCACCAGCTCAATCAGAAGTCCGGCCTCGCAGTCGGCGAAAATACGCACTTTCTTGAGGGTCTCCAAGTGCACGCTGATGCCAATCTCCGCCCGCAGCTTGTCCGGCAGGTACCGCAGCACCTCCCGTTCGTCTTGCGATCGGTTGGTGTTCCACAGGTAGTCAAACAAGGTGATGACACGCAACTCCAGGTCCTTGCTCACCTTGCGCGCATGCATGTATTGCTTGATGTTATCGATGCGCGCCTGGAATTTGGCTCGAGCTGCGTTCATGTTGGAAATCATGGAGGCCACATTACCTACGATAGTGGCAAAGATGAACACGCCTGCCAGGAAATCGACGGTGTGGAAGAAGAACTCGGAGTCAAGCTCGGGAGGTGGCATCTCACCGATTGTGGTCAGTGTCATGGTGGACCAGTAAAGGCTGAAGGAGTACTTTGTCAGCAGCATTCCAAACTCCTTCTCTTCCAGCGAAGGGTAGACCCAAGGGTCTGAGCCAAAGCCAATGGCCTTAGAGAATGAATAGTAGAGACAGCAATTCCAGTGAGTGATGATTATGATATACATGACCAGGGTCCAGATGCGCAAGATGTTAGGGAAGTTGGTTTTGGTTTCCATGCGCTGCATGAACTCAAATATACGGTTGATCCGGAGAAGTTTGTTCATGCGGATCTCGGGATAGTCGAGACCCAAGTAAAAGTACAGGAGATCAGTGGGCAACATTGAAATTGCATCCAGTTTGAACTGTCTACTTGACATGTATTCAGCCAAAAGCTTTTTCTCATCCTTGACCATCAGGCCTTGCTCCAGGTAACCTACATTTTGAGAAATGCAAGCAAAGATGTGAACCATTCCTGTTCTAAAAACAAATGTAAAATACCAAACAACTATTTAGAATGTCAGCTCAACTTGTATGCGTTGTGTTGGGGACTTATAATCTTAATTAAGGAAACAGTTACCTGTCCTTGTTCTCACGGCAATATCAGCCAAATACACCAGGTCAGCGGTGTAGTCCAGGAAGAACCAAGTGTACAGGTTCCTGTGCTGGAATTCCTCAAAAGATGCTCTGAAAGGCAAGACGACCATAGTAAGCTCCTGAGGTTTCCCCTAGGACCATCTATCCATTAGTGTTTCAGACAATACCTCACAATGATCACAGTCCAGTTGTACATGACAGGGATTGAGATTATGAAGAGCCAGTAGTTGTACAGGCTGCTTCCTGGGTTCATAATGAATGGCTCCTTTGGTCTGAGGAAAAGGAAAAAGAGAAGTTGGTTTGTGTGATACGAATAACGATGAGGAATTGTGCTGAAGGTCAATACCCAAATGACTCTCCATACTCTACATCCATGTACATACACTTCTTTCTTGTCTTTGTCTTTGTCTTTCTCCTTTTCTTTCTCCTTTTCTTTCTCCTTTTCTTTCTCTTTTTCTTTCTCTTTTTCCTTTTCTTTTTCCTTCTCTTTCTCTTTTTCCTTTTCTTTTTCTTTGTCATCTTCTCCATTGTTCTTCTTTTCTTTTTTCTCTTTCTTCTCTTTTTTCCTGCAAGACAGAGCTCAAGATTAGTTAGCCAGTCTCAGCCAGTCTGAATATATCACCACAATAGCACTGGGGGAAAAAACTCACTCTTTCTTCTCTTTCTTTTTCTCCTTCTCATCCCTGTATAATGAGAATAAAAGACAGGGTGACAGTCACACACTCATATGAATCTTAATATCTCAACCCAGTTCATATCTGATTCAAGCCTTACACATAAAATGTAGTGTTCATGACTTTCATGTCTTTCATACTGTAGTGTCCGTGCCATGATACATATTCAACAACTGAAAGAAGTCAGGTCTAAAATAAATGACTGAAAAGTCTTAACTCATGGCATCCATGTTTGTGGTTACTTATTTTTGAGTGAGGGATACTCACTCTTCATTGTTGTTGTTATTATTCATGTTAAGGGAGTCTATGGCGCCGAATGATCTTCGGGGTCTGTCACTGGCCTCCTCTGCCTCCTCAGACATGGTGCGGGGGACTGCGTGAGATGGCTGGGCAGCCCCATGACCACTCTGAGCTGATGTCATATCTGCAAACTTGTGTGGACACCTGAAACATAGTGGTGGGGCAATAACCACCCACAGTGCAGGGTTCCCTCAGGATTAGCCTACTGCTATTGCATGATTTATCCCATTCAAGCAGGCTAGAATTCATCAAATGATAATAAGATGTGTATAGCACCGTTCATACACAGAATACAGATCAAAGTGCTCTACATTTAGAACATGTAACACAATAATAAAGAAGTATCAGTCATTCCTCCGTGTTGCTGTGGCTGTTTATGATCCAATCAGCATTATATGACTATAGCCATAAGCCATATCAAAAGAGGAACAGCATTCTGAATGTGTTAGCATGAAGCTGAGGTCCACGGACCAAATTATGCTCAGAAATCCTCCAGGGCTTTATGTAGATGTTGTCATGCTCACTAATGTCCTTGTTCTGTGATCATGAAACACCTGTGGTTTACTAAGCCTTGTGTGGAAAACTACTAATGCGCATATCAAATGGGTAGCATCATAACTCACCTGTAGCTAAGTCCCAGAGCAATCCATTATTTATTGGCAGCCAGACGGTCTTCGGAACGCCCAGGGGTGATTCAGCTATTAAAATTCAACACAGCCCTATGAGCGAAACTGTCCATTAAATTCCACGTGTTGTGAGGGGGGCAAAAGGGGAGCTATTTTGACCTGTTGTTCCGCTGGCGCCTGGGCGGTTGGAGTGGTTGTCCTGTCTGCGCACCTCTCTGACCCTCTCAGGGATTTGGAGATTATAGAGATGGGGAAGAATGACAGCGGCAAAGTCACAGTCTTATCCATCCTCCTCCTTTGTGTTAGGGAGACACAGGTCCGTGCATTCATTATAATCGAACGGCGAGGGGAGAAAGCAGACCATCAGAGTAGGGTTATCAGAAGATTCAGTACCTTGACACTTTGACGCTTTGCTATTTTAAACACAGAGCTTCTCACCCTCTATATTTCTAACACCGGAGACACAAAGCGATCCCGACACCCAAGACACAAGACACAACAGATATATTTTTGAAGTGAGAATGGGCATATCTCACAGCATTGACATATTGGCAATTTGCTGTCTCATTTATTCGAGTAAATGAGAGAAATCCAATGCATCACATTTGGAAACATGACAAATAGAAATGCATTCGCATTTTTGCATTCGCATTCCCCCTTTGATTTATTTATGTGAGATGTTTAAAGTTAAAGTGCACCAACAACAGGCCTCTAATCAACTTGCATGCCCACTTCACAGGGACACAGAGGCCCAGGGCTGCACACATACTTAATGGAACTGGGTCTCTGAGCTGCAAGTCTCCACATGAGGAGTTCTGTTGGCCAGTGGGACAGGCACAGGAGGATTAGCTGAGACAGACACACCCGCCCTGTCAGCACTCTGCTGCAGATCCCCCTGATCGTATTAAAACAAGCTGCTACTCATCTACCCTCCCGTCGCTCTCTCTCTCTCACACACTCTCACACACACACACACACACACACACTCACACACACACACACACGCACACACACTCACACACACTACACCTCAAGGGTGCAATCCACAGCCTTCTGTCTTTAATGGGTCTCTCACTGTATAATTGGAGTGATGAAAAGCTAGACTAGAGTTGTCAACTGTTGTCAAAGAGGCTTCACAGCAATTGAAGGGGTTGAGTTACTTTGGTATGCTTATTTCCCTTTAACTGCTGTGAAATTGAATGGACAGAGAGTGACAAAAATTAGAGTACAATCATTTGTATGGTGTCAAACCATATTTATTTGCAGAAAGACAGGGGTGGTTACAAATGAAGTTCAAAAGTCATCAAATTTAGACTGTGGGACAACACCACCGAATCACAGAGTCCTTTCCAAGGTCACAAAGGAAATTTTCGCCATTTAATCTACTGTGAGGTTCAGATTCGCATGCATTCATCTCATCTTAGCTGCAGCCCGTGCTTGAGGCCGAGCCGTCTCCGGTGGGAGCAGAGAAGGATACCAGGTGTGCAGCGTCCCCGCCTACAGGACTGCCACTGGGGCCGGGTTGGTGTCGATCTCAATAGCCAGCGGGGCTCCCTGGAGGGAGGGGTCCACAGCCACCACGGCAGCGGAGGCCAAGGCCACGGCGTCGGCGGCAGCGGCATCCACCGCGGCGGCGGTATCCACGGCAACGGGCACGTCCACCTCCACGGCCACGGGGCCGGCGGCGACGTCCACCTCCACCACGGGGCCGGCGGGGGCAGCGGCGGCGTCGACGGGAGCTGCGGCGATGTCCACCTCCACCACGGCGGGCTCAGCTGGGGCCGGGGCGGCAGCGTCTGTGGCGGCAGCGTCTGGGGCGGCAGCCTCGGCTTCAGCCTCGGCTCCAGCCTCAGCGGCGGGCTCGGCCTCTGCACCCTCCGCCTCCGCACCCTCCGCACCCTCCGCCTCCTCAGCCTCGTCAGAGTTCAGGGGGGCCGCGGGGGCAGCACCGAGAGCAACCTGAGCCTGTGTGTGTGTGTGGGCATATGCATGTGTGTGTGTGTGTGTGTGTGTGTGTGTGAGTGTGAGTGTGTGTGTGCGTTTGTGGGAATGAGAGGAAAATGAGAGATAGAGAGAGTGATAGAGAGAGAGCCTATTTATTAATCACTGGCATAATTAAGAGACCAGTGAATAAAGATAATTAGGCAGTTACAACTCAATCTGAAAAGTAAACATGTAAATATGCTTTTAAAATGTGTCGTAGAACAAAACAATTATCCTACCCCTTCCTCCTCTTCATCAGAGTTCAGGGGAGCCGCTGGCTGACTGAACAACGGTGCCTGAGAAAAAAAAAGAAAAAAAATCAATGAACCAAAACATGATAATTCACTCAAGTGCAAACACACTAATGTACGTTTCAAAACACTGCACAGTTTGTGCTTTGAGATCAAAACCCATTTGCCCCAGACAGAGCGAAGTGATTCTAAAGAGATAGCAAATCTCTGAAGTGTTGCAGTACCTGCGGTGTTGTTCAAATTTAGAGCCATAGTAGGGGAGAGAGAGAGAGAGTGAGTTAGAACGAGAAAGGGAGAGAAAGACAGAGTGCGAGCGAGAGAGAACAACAAAAACAGAGTAAAAAACAAACAAATCCATTAGATCAGGTCACCACAGCGCCGGGCACAGAGAGCTGTTGTGGGCTTGCACTCCTACTGTACCACAGGGCACAACTAGTGTGTATCCGCAAATCCATTACTCAATGGCATCCCATTTGAGAGGAGGTGTGAATGGGCTACTAATAACGACTGTAGTATGGCTAGGAGGCATTCTCTCCTGGTGTTTAGCGGTTTGGTCTTACCATTCGGGCCTCTGCAGGGGCCACCTGTGAGAACAAAAATCATTCTACTAAAACGTAGATCTTGAAAACTGTTCTGCATTGTAGATGTTGCTCAAATACACAGGGAATATTTGCTACCTTTACAACTGTGCCACTGTTTAGTGTTTAGCATGCATGCTAATTGTGTATTCCCCTATCACCCTTACATCAGTGTAATTTACATGTTAATTTGGGATTAAGTCCATAATTACTGGTGTTTTCTTATTAGATCATGCTGTCTAACAGTGGCACCTAGTGGCTTACATTAACTTTACCCAAAATGCAACATTAATGAGAATACCAACAAATGAGCCCATTGACCAATCACAACACTCAAATGTAATTTTTGAACAAATTAAAAGAATCAATTGAATTAAACCTACAGGTAGTGCTGGGACAGCTGCTCCAACTCCCTACAACAGAACAGAAATATGCCAATCATGTGACATGTAAATACAAATCAGAGAGGGGCTCATTTCCAAAAACCATAGCATCTTTTTCAGTTGCAATGCAATTTCCCAAAAAACATAGCATCTGTTTGGGAAACTCAACAGGGTTGACAGCGTGAATAAGCTGATATTTAAACTCTGAGAATGACCTATTAGACTGTGACAAGTAGCACTCACCTGACTGCCTAGCATCCTATACAGCTCCATCAACTGCACAGCAGTGTTGGCATGGGCTGCAATTTGCTATAAAAGAGACACCAAACATAAGCTCATCTATTGTTTCTGTATCATGATGTACAAACATCAACCCTCATGCATTTGTTATGTTTAAGACCTACCTCACCACTGTCACTCCCCGGGGCCTGGTAGAAGAGAAACATGTGAATGAGCGTGTATACTGTATATACCCTGAATATGATGCTTCAGCCATTCAGACATGCTCTAGCTAAAGTACAGTGTAATAAGCTCAACTCAAAGACCACTTCTAGTCTAAGACTGTAGAACTACCCAGAAACAAGGTCTACTCAAAGAGAAACTCTGCTCAGAGATGAACTTACTGGGGCTGCCAGAGTGTAGCCTAGGAGACACATCAAAAGTGCAACAGCCTGCATCTTCACACTGAACAAAATAATAGAGGAGGTAGGAAGAAGATTAGACTGTACCCTGGAGAAAGTCATAAAAGTTTGAAAATTCCATCAGCCAGCACAAGATAGGACTTCAAAATAATAATTAAAAAAACCCTTGTGAGTCTTACCTTTTTGTTAACTGCAAGTGCAGCTGAATTCAAACAGTTCTGTGATTGAGATTGAAGCGAATAACTAATTGCTGGGATGGATACAATTTATACCCTGCAAACTGCTCTGTTCAGCCAATCATGTGTAAGGATGTAGAAAAATGTGAATTCCACAGTAGTTCCTGCAATTCCCCTTACCCCTCAAAAAGCGCCCAGGTGGGTTTTACAAGTCTTAATGACCTCATTATATTTAATTATATACTCAGAGATTTTGCTTAGTGTTCAACTCTTCAAAAATGCCAAACACATGAAACGTTTTCTCTCTCTCACTCACCCCCCCCCCCCCCCTCAAACCAACCACCCACCCTCTTTCTCTCTCTCTTGCTATTTTTACATTTCAAAAGAAAGGGATTGCAGTATTTGCAGTTCCATTAAGGGTGGTGACTCTTGCTAATTTCAAAAAGGACCACAGAGGTGATGGTTAGTGTTGTGTGCCAAGTTCATATGTTTGAAATGCATGAGTCTGAGATGACTGGAATGGGTGACTGTCTCGATTTGAAGTTTATTTACTGCTTTGTGGTGAGAAGGATCTCTTCAGCTGATTCTGCCACAGATTGCAGCAATGACAAGCAGAGGAAAGAGTTAGAGGAATCCTCGATATTCGAGACACTGCACTTTCAACACTTTCATTGTCATGAGCATTTTTCCCCCCCTCCTCTCTCTGTCTGTCTTTTTTCTTCCAGAGCCGGGTCTTGTTGGGATCAATATCTCAAGTGCTAGAGGGGACAGTAAATCATCACTCAGCTGCTGTCTCTATCTGATAAGACTGCATGTACACAGGGCTGTCAAATGGGGTATTTTTTTGCAAGTCTTTCCAGATAAGCACTGCCACTTGAAATGTGATGATCCTTGCTAGGTTGTCAGGAAAAGATAACCATCCTGGCGCCTCTTTGCTCTCTGTTTTGGTCTGACTTAAAGGAAACAGAAAATAGACAATGTCTCCTCTTTTGGGGTAAACATAGTGATGATTAAAAACTTTGAAACTTTTTTTTTTTTTTTAAATAGTGCTTCATTTAAAACATGTTAGTAATAAAACTCATTCATACTCTTTCATTCACACTTGCCCATCAGCACAGAACTGATATGTTTTTTTCTTGTCTGTGTCTCTGTGGCAAACACTTTCCCATGATGTGGTTTGATGAAATACTGTGAGCAACACATTCTGGTGGTTGGGTTGTGCTGCTGGGTCATCAAAGTCAAACATTCCAAGCTTCCACAGAAGATAGCAAATAAATAAGACCACATCCATGCTTTCTTCATTTGCCATTTTCCCTAAAGGTGCCTTGGATGTATTTCTGATGACTGCATTCGATCTCATGCCATTCTTTAAGCAAAATTAATCAGTAATCAATCAGGTGAATCAGTTCAGTTGTCTATACCCCCTGTGGTGTTCTCTCATTTCTCAAGTTGACTCAAACATCTCCATCTTCAATCAGAGATCTCACATCCCAATTTACAGTAATCAGACGATGAAGGTGATACACAAACAAAAAAAGAGAAATTCCTTACATTCAATAGTGCTACAGATAATATACATTTTCTGTTTTACATTTTTTACAAATATATATTTTTTTGTCTATTTGATTGTGGTGAAATATATAAATGTAGATGTATGATTGTTTCACTGCAGACTCCACAAGCTGATGTGATCAGACATGTTTCTTCGTCTCTGGGCAGAGGGCTCTTATTGAAAACTGAAGAACAGTGACATTCGCACAGTCCACACTTGGTAAGGGATAACTGATATGGGTGTACACAGTAAAACCTGACAAGTTTACTTTACTTAAGCAAAATGTGGAAACCTATTGTCTGAAAAAAGATAAAGGAACATATCTGAATGAAGTTATAGTAAGTCACTAGTTCATTAAGATGTACTATCACACTTTGGGTAAGTATTACTTAGTTAACTTCAGTTCTGAAAAATGCCTCAAATACTAGCAACTTACAGTAGTTGTCACAATTTACTTTGTACATTCTAATTAGCTTCACTTCACAAAAACACATTAAGTCTGAATGAAATGGCACAGCGTGCTGCACTCATGTCTTAGTACGAAATACTTAGAAATCCTATACTTCACTTAACTTAGTTCAGCTAACTAATATGACATTTCCCGCAATGCATTCCCCAGGGTACCACAGCCTCAGCTCATATATTCTTAAAGAGATCACTTGAAATTAAAATTGAAATTGATTCTAGTTACAATACATAACTCAGTGACAGTGACACTAAAGGTTATACGGAACACTCTTGTTGTCCTACTGCTGGGTAATTTACGTTGGTGCCACACACCATCATGTAGAATAGATGACTATTCAAAACAGCCTAGTACTATGGGTGGGATGGAAATGTCTCTTGAACCTTACATTGAGTAAATAATTCAATCACTTGCTCTTAATTCAATTCATAATGTCACTTGAACCTTACATTGAGTAAATAATTCAATCACTTAATTCAATTCATAGAAACTTTACAGAGTTTTGTTAACTCTGGGACCATACCCCTCCCAGGATGAAATGTACAGACACACAATGCAAGTAAGCACTGAGAGACACATTTTATGACACCTTCCAATGGGCAGGTCAATGTCAAATCTGAATATAATCAATTTCACCTTGAACCTAGAAAGAGACATATATTTTTCCAAAATCTCCTTTATATCTTAAGAGTGGGCTTCTCCCCAATGGTAATCTGCACCATACTCTGAAAATCACCTACACAGTCATTTTGCTCATCAGTTGTTCTACTTTCCACACATCCCAAGAAGCCACAATAAACAGAAAAATAGATAAACGTTAGAAACCCTGGGAAAATAGCATTTACCCATAATCCCTACAGGCAAATCACCAAAATGACTTGAAGCCTTACAGCACAAACTTCAACAATTCAAGTATAGTTTACTTGATTTAAATGAGCAGTTAACCTTTCCACCTCAAAAAGAAATAGCATTGATTTTAGGCAAGTAATCTCAACAAGTGAGTTAAACACAGTGCGTAAGACACTGCAAGTCTGTGCATTTGACTTTTGGCACGCGACTGGTGTGGGAACTGTGAATACTGTATATACCAGCATGGAGAGTTTAATTTCATATTTATTATACAGGAAAGTATTAAAAGTAACAAAGTTACAGTTTAAAACGGGCCTGACTCAGTGAAAAACTGATTTACAGCAGGTTCCTGTTCTGCAGCACATACAACAAGTAACAAGGACAAGACACATCAGACATCAGCATTTACATACAAACAGAAGACAAACATAGACAGACTCAAGCAAAGACAAGCAAAGAGTATTGTGTGAGTGTTTCTTCTTCTTCTTTTGAATCCTAGAAAACAATCATGATAATAAAAATGTGCACCCTCCATGTCATTTATGTTAAAAAATATGAACAAACATAACAAAAGTTCTTGACCATATAACAAGTGTGGACTTCAACAGTGTGGGATAGCCCAAGGGAGTGCAAATGTAAAATCCTGTATTTAACACAAATTCACTTAAAACTTATACGTATGCTATAGCCTAACTATATGCCCTCAGGTTGAACAATGCAATTTATTCATTTTACAGTTTTTCTCGATTGTTAACACACATTTTCTGAAAACATGCCTCATATTCTCAGAACTCTACACACAAATCCAAAACAACACACACAATGGGCAAAACTCCACAATTCTCCTGCAAAATGACACTTTACCTTCAAAACAATGTAATTTCTCTTGAAAATGCTCTTTTGTTCTCAAGAGACACACACAAGCCATCATATATCAAGACATTTACAAGGACCAGTTACAGTTTTTCACAATTGCTAGAACACCTTTTTCAGAACTCTTTACCTTTTTCTCAAAACTGTGAACACAAAACTCATTTCTCAAACTACATTCTCGAAACCCTTCAATCTTGTTGCAAAACTGAACAATCACCTCAAAACACTTTCAACTTTGCTCAAAACTAACTAATGGTCTCAAATCATTGAACACATCAGGCAAAATTACACTCCTGCAGAGCAGTGATAAGACAATACACCAAACAATGGATGACAGTTTTCAGGGCAGGGTTTATGGCTCCTGGAGGAATTGTATTCATTCTAATTTTAAAAATAAAATATCACAATGAAAATAAAGAATGAGGACTTATATTACTCTCTACTCATATCCTCTAGCCTATATGAAGATATAAATCAATAGTTTTGTAAGTGAACAGAAAGACCAATACTGTACTGAATATGATTTGTACTGTGATGCCACAGACTCTGATAGTACTGTATGCAATACTGTAATATTGTATTGTGCCTAAATTTAGACTTACTTGGACATACTGATAGCTCAGCTCTTTCACTCTCTCAGAGTTGAGCTCAAAGGGTAGTAAGTGTGTAACAGTGGATGTTCAGTGATTACTGTAGCCTACTGTATGATAATGGACATTTATGCTATTTCTCTTCTGTAGTCTGAATCTTTGGATTATTGATGCCACAGAGAAACCACTGATGTTGGGTTGGACCATGAAGTCCTGCTTCTCTCATTGGCATTCCATGAACCAGAACATGGTCAATGATTGTTGCCCAAATATCATAATTTACAGTATTGCAACTCTTGGGACTCTCTGTCTTTCTCTTCATCCTCTTCCTCCTACCTGCACCCTCCTCTTCCTTGTACCCCACTTCTACTGTAACACACACTTGTTGTCCCCTGTGTCTCTGTCAACTCTGAACTGACTTATATTGGTTGTCACATCATTAGACAGAAGTGTTATCAATTTTGAGTGGTAGTGTTCAAATGGAGACAACTGTGCACTAATTGTGTTCAACTTCTGCGTTGTTTGGTTATCAATATAATTAAAAAGTGCATCAGAATGCACAATGTGTTCACAGTTTTGCAAAAAGGGTTAATGAGTTTGGTAAAATGGGTGAAAGTGGGTGAAAGTAGTCTAAGGTTTTGCCAAAAAAGGGAATAATTCAATAAATGTGTTCAGGCATTTGAGAATTTGATTCAGAGAATGGGGTTTAGTGTTTGAGCAACTGTGAAAAACTGTAAACACTGATGTGCGCAGTGTAAAACACTGCGATGAATTGAAAACACTTCTTCTCCATTCATTATAATGACTTGGGCCTTTTTTTGTTCAATGTTACACTACAAACAGTACTACAAACAGTAGATAAGCTGATACAGTAAGTTGATATGCTTACCCTATCAATATTTTGAAATATCTCATTGTTTTCTATTATTTTTCTTTGTATTTCCCGTATTGTTATGCCGTTTTTTCTAGGACAATGCTCATGATTTCAGTTTCCTGTTCAGGAGACAGAAGCCCTTGTGTTGGTAATCTTTCGGCTGCCAAACAAATAATAAAATACTGTAAACTGTGTAGGAATACAAAGTAGGATTACTTTCCCCAAATACTTGAAACATGCTTTATTTGTACAGTCCTACAGAACAGCCCACAGGCAATACTGTACTACTGTGCTCATTGAGCTGTATTGTACTGTCCGGTACTGTACTGTATTGATACGCAGCACTGCAATGTTCTAGTGGCTCGGATCTCATCAGAGATTACGGTCCTTGGCCTCCCCATCCTCCTCCTCTTACTCTCACTCCTCTGGCTCTGCCTTTGCCTGTACTACTACTGTAATACTAAAGCTCTGATTGCTAATTGTAAGACTGTGTGACAGGAGTTTGCCCATCTGATGAGTCAGTGTGCATGGTAGGGCAGTTAGCTTTAGAATTTGAATGGCAGTGTGTTCTTTGTGAAAACAAGAGATGTTCTTCATGAAAATTGTGTCTAATGCACAGAATTGTGTGTAGTGTTTTGAAAACAGTGTGTTATAGAACTGCAATTTGAGTGTAAAGCCGAAATTGTGCTTATAGTTCAGCAGAATCGGTTCAGGAGGTTGGTGCATGAGCTACATATTACTGGAATTGTGTCTCAAGTACCAGAAATTGTGTGTAAACAATTGAGAAAAACTGTATTGTGCTTCCACTTGGCAGTTACAGAATGCATATATATATTATGCTAAATTAAAATGAAACTAAATGTAAATGTTATTATGTAAATGGTACAGTGCTGGCTATGGTATGTTAGTGAAGCAATGGACCACATCTGGCTGTGGTTGGCTACTGTCAGATTATCTCTGCATTTGGTAAATTGTTTTCATAAAGATTGTCAAGATTATACATATGCGTTTTGTTAAAAGAAATCGCCTTTCATGTTTGATTAATCAAAGTCCATATATATTCCACATTTAAATTCTGTCTATGACAGGATAAAATGCAGGTTTACATAAGAATGCAGAGACATTTTCAATTCATTAACCATCGGAATTAAAGTCTGATCATATTATGAAGTGATATGGCACTGCAAGATTAAAATTGGCACTTAAATGTTAGTTTTGTTTTTTAAATAGACAGACTTTTTTCATGTTCATATTAAAAACACATTTTAATTTCGTCTCAGTTTTAAATGTGTAGAAACAAGAAATCAAACAAGAAAATGAAACATTCACATAGTTTGTCAAAGGCAGTAACACCCATTCAATCATGTTTTATTGGATGTTTTTTTTAATGACAGGTAATTGGTATGAAGACAATTTAGCAGGGGAGTTACAGCATATCTTTGGCCAGACATGGAAAGAAGGGTAGTTTTATTAGCGACATCAAACACCCCCATTTCAACTGCTTGGGAAGCTTTGGACTTGAGGCTATTTCACTCATGATACTGTATGGCATGTTGGTACAAACCCAGCAGCCAGAGCGTGACAGCCTAAAATGCTAAAGAAGGCCCCATGTTGATATGACAGGGAGACACAAAGTCCTTCACTCTCCTACAATTGTTCAGTAACAGTTTGTTTGGACATTTAAAGCAGACTTTTGCAACAGTGTAACAGAGTTATGCTTTTGATTTTAGGCTAAGGCTATTTGGACCCCTCCCCTGGTGCAATTAGCAGCGTATTCGTACCCTGGTGCACACAGCAATGTCTGGTACAAATATCAATGTGCTATTCGTACTCCATACCCCTGTGTACACAACAGCGTAGTAATTAATACCCTGTCTGGCACAGATAGCTGTGTATGCTATTCATACCCTGGTGCAATTAGAAGTGAATGCTATTCGTACTTCGGTGTACACAGCAATGTGTTCTATTGACACCCCGTCTGATACAAGTATCAATGTATATGTGCACCTCTGCACATTTGTTGTTACGTCACAGGGTGCGAATAGCTCAGCGGTGTGGCCTAGGCTATTCGTACTGGGGGTATGTTCATGTCCACGTCACTAACCATTACACTATCTTCTTCCACATCCAAATGAGAGTTTGCAAGCAGCCTGAGCGCCATAATCACAACATTTCTGTTAACTAACAAACTGACAGTTGTATGTGTTCACAAAACAAAGATTATGAAAATAAAATAAAGCTTTACCCTCTCAAAGTTAACAGATATTAGCACCAAAACCTTTCAAAATTCTCACCTCCTGATGACAAAAAACAGATGTTGTCAACCAAATGTCAACCATGTTTTTTGTGCATGCGAGTAACGTGTTTTTGTTGTTACGTCACACAGGATGTGAATAGCAGTTGTGTGGCCCTTTGTACCAGGGGTGCCATGATTGTATCACCTTTAAATACTGTAAAACTTGTTAGCATTCTAGAGGCAAACAGCCATAATCACTGACAAGACACATCTGGCGTGTGTCTGCTTTTCAAGTATACTTTCCCTCTTAAACTGTATTGTACCCAAGGTAGTGCTAAAATGTATTATACCCATGTAGTGGTAAAATAAGAAGTGGGCAAACTATGAATTCTGTCATCACAGTGAGTGGATTGATAGCCTGGCTCCGCCTGTCTACGCATTCAGAGCACATCTGATAATGGTGGAGGTTATTGTCCAGTGTTTATAACAATACGAGGGGTATCAAATGGTTCCTAGAGTGGCGATGAGCGTATTGTGAATGTGAATAATACATTTTGATTTTTTAATGTAACAAAAAAAAATGAGTGAATAAACTCTTTTGATATAGGTGGATAAACTCTAATAAAAGGTGGATAAACTCTGTTTCTGAAATTGCAGAGGAGGATAGACTGTGTTTACTTGCGTTTAGCCTCCACTGCTACGTCCCTGATTATACCCTATATCAAACCGCTGAGGCTAAAATACAAAGCTGTTGAGCCACGTTTGTGAAATCAGTTCCTGCATTATCTCTGCACTGACAAGGTGAGCAAATTAAATCTGTGCGGCAACATTAATTGTGAGTGCAGTTTAAGAGCCAGGCTTAAAGGGCAATCTGTCTCCATTCTCACCTAATAGAACAGCAAGCTGTATTACTTTCCTCACTCAGCTGTGAAGGGGCCATCTGATGAATAATGGAATCATTATTGCCACAAGCACAACACAAACCACACGTATACAGTATAATAAATAACACATGATTAGTTCTGTTTTTCTTTCTTTTTTGCAACATCAGCCACACTCACATTTTCAGCACACTAAATTCAGTTGCAGTTCTTTGTGGTCTGCCTTGACTGGAAATCCTTTCCATATAGCATTTTCAGCCCAAAAAGACACTTTTGGAACTCAGACGGAATGTGCACGCCATGTTGGCGGTCTGCAACATTGTTCAAAAAGTTGCCTTGCATCATCAGCTAGGGGCCATGATGCAAGGCAACTTTTTGAACAATGTTGCAGACCGCCAACATGGCGTGCACATTCCGTCTGAGTTCCATCCCTGCTGCGTTGCTCTTTATGTGAGCATTGATACCAGAAATGCCTTGGATGTAGCACTGCTGTGGCCCATCAACCTATTAACACGTCTCTCCACTGTCTTTTTGGGCTGAAAATGCTTTCCAGAGCTAGCAAGATGAACACGGACAGTTGACACGCCGCTGCCACACATCCGGTGTGAATCGGGCGTATTGTGATTTTGGCATGTTCCCATTGATACTGATCATTTTGTTTCTACAGAACTTCAGTCATCAGTAGGCATAACTTCATGATCATCCAATCATGAACACACAGAACTGAATATGAGGTTGCCCAGCAACATTGCTAAAAAAATTGCCCCGTTTAACACAGAGATGAAGTTGAAAGATGTACTGAAGAAGAAGCTATACTAGTAGCAGTGCAGGCACATCCTATTTGCAACCTGGTGGTAATAGCGAACTGTGCTGTAGTGGGTATAGTCAATGTGGCTATTTGCACCCGGGTGTACACAGCATGCCATAGTAGAGACAAGCACCCACACGTCTGTAAACAGTGCCAGACACCCAGACACACAGATACTGTTTGTAAATATAGAAGAAAGCCTATGTCCCATTCTTGACCATCATTTGATAGCACATTTTTGTTCCACCGCTAATAAGATCAAGCACCTTGCTCAGTTGGACACTGCCAATTGGTCAGTGTAAAAAAACACAGAAACTACGTGGTTGAGTCCAGCTCCACTTGTTGTTTCCTGAGTCCAACAGCTCTTTTGTCCTAAAAGGCTCTCTCGCGCAGCTAGCCGGCTTTCACAATCTGTAAACCTTGCCACTGTCATCTCCGTTTTAGTGAGAGTAAAAATCAATCGCTCGACTGCTGGCAGCAACAACATTCTGTGTAACAGTAAGTATTCTGCCAAAAGACACACTGGCCTCAAGTGTTTTGATGCTCAAATTTATTAATATTGTGACAACATTATTGTGATTTCATATTGTGATTTCACATAAGAAATGATCTGCAGTTAGGTATTAGTCAGTATAGTCAGTGCAATAATAACATTGTTTCTGAAAAAGTATCTTCATAGCATTTACATGCTTGGGTGAAAAGTATACAATACACAACACATTTGGTCATTTTTGCATGCTAGTAACAACAACATATATATATATATTTAAATTAAAGAGAACAGTGTGTCTTCAAGTATCCAGTAAAACATTGAGGTTATTCATTCATGGTAAAGTCCCTCCTGCAAGACAAGCAATAATACTAGGTTAAATTTGTTAAATATAGCACAAAAACATGTTCATACTGTATGTACCATGTCTGTACCTCTGTGTGATTTAACATTTCCAATATAAATAAATAAAGTCTTCAGTGGGTGTGTGAGTGTGATCACAGCAGTGCTACTTGTGGAAATCGATAACTCTATGACTGTGTGTGTGTGTGTGTGTGTGTGTGTGTGTGTGTGTGTGTGTGTAGGTGTGTGTGTGTGTGTGTGTGTGTGTGTGTGTGTGTGTGTGTGTGTGTGTGTGTGTGTGTGTGTGTGTGCGTGTGTGCGTGTGTGTGTGCATGTGTGTGTGCGCACACCTGCATACAGTATGTGCATTCACGCAAGTGTGTTTGTATTCATATGTGTGAGTCTGTGTCTGTGTGTATGTGTGTGTGCTTCTGTTTCTATTCAGCCTGTGCACACAGTCAGTGGTAAACTGGAGACAGCCTTAATCACATGGATGTGTGGCAGCCCCACTGATACCGACCTGCCTGGGCCTGCTGCGCCTGCTGCTGCTGCTGCTGCTGCTCCTGCTGCAGTGTGTCCTGGGGTTGGAGCGGCTGGTACGGTGGGACCTGAAACACCACACACCCCGCATCAGTGATCTCCTCACACGCACACACACCTCACACACACACACCTCATGCTCACAGAATGGCTGCTTATTGACATTCCACTCAGACGTTCTATGAGTTTCATTTTTCAAAAAAGGGTGTTTTCGTTTTCTTCAACCCTCTGTCTGTTTTGTCTGGACTGTCTTTCTGTTGATTTTTCTGTCAGGCCAATGTTTTAGAGCAAAGTTCAGTTTTTCAGACACTGTAGCCGTACAAAGGGCAAAAGTTCACATTCTTGAACAAAACACTGTACTGCAACAAGCATACAGTTCATCCGTTGAGCTCAAAGCCCACCATCCAAGGACTGGGGGGTCATGCAAACTATACTGTCATGCCATTGGATTTTAGATTCCCTGCTGGCCTGACCTCTCTCTGGGGTCAGCGAGGCAGGGGATACCATAACAGAGGAGGGTGAGTGCAAAAGCCACTAAGTTATAAACACTTAAAACATTTATTATTATTAAAACATAATAACACGATTTGACTTTTTTTGTAGATCTCATAGCATACCTGAGGAGGCTGCTGAGGAGGCTGCTGAGGAACAGTTTGTGGTGGGAATGGGAGGTTGAATGGGAAAAGCTGCAAGGAAGTTAAAGTTTGTCATTTGCGTAGGTGAATGTGCACTTTGCGTTTTGGAATTGCCCTTAAAGACATGTATTTGCCTGAAACAAAAATGAAATTACAAAAAGAGAAATAACAGAGAGAGAGAGTGAAAGAAATATGTCTCCTACGTTTGTAGCTGGGGGCATTTGTGGAACATTTGGGAAGTTCTGAAACAAACACAAACATGTATTAACATTCTTTACAAAGAAAGCCATCACACAAATCAGGGGTTAAAAAAAGAGAACTTTTACCTGTTGCTGCTGCCCGAAATCATAAGGGTAATACTTGAAAAGAACAGACAAAGAGGCTCGAGTTAGCACTTTCATCAGACCTCAGACATGCTGTAATTTTCTCAAAGTAGGACATTACAGATGCCTCCTAAGAGACAGACGTCAGTGTGGCTAAGGGATTAAAGAAAGCTGTAAAGCAAACACTTTCCCCCATCTGTACTTAATAAAATGAACACACACACACACACACACACACACACACACACACACACACGCACACACGCACACACGTGCACACACACACACACACTCACACATATACACACACACACACACACACACACGCCTACACCAATTGCACGCATAATGACTGGGTAGTTAGTGAGGTTAGCCTCTGTCACTGTTATCACTAGGGGGAGAAATGCACATACCACTTCTACACTCTTGCGACCAGGGGCTTTGGGGATGGAGTACTTGATGAAAGCCTGTGAACGATATCCCTGTAAGGAAGATGAAAGTAGAGAGAGAAAGGGAGAGAGAGAGAAAGAGAAGCAGAGAGGGAGGGAGACATAGAAAGAAAAAGAGGAGAGGGAGAGAGAGAGAGAGGGAGAGAGAACGAAAAAGAGAAGGAGAAAGAGAGGGAGAGAGAGAGAGATCCTTGACATTCACCCGTAATTATAATCCACCTGAGGGGCGCTGACAGAGTGATCCTACTTGATACTCACAGGGCCGCTGGGCGAGCCTCCTGCAGGGTTGGTGGGGTACCGCTGGGGAAATACCTGAGGAGGAAATGAACCCCAGTCAGCCTGCCGACACGTGACTGCACTGCACTGCACGCCATGATTCCCATGTTTGAATTGCACACAGCGGGTTAATTGTTCCAGGTCAAAAAGAACTGACAGTGTGATGAGAATGACAATGTTTTTATATGCTACTCTTGCTTGAAGGAGGAGAAGATCTCTTCACAACATACTCACACACACACACACACACACACACACACACACACACACACACACACACACACACACACACACACACACACACACAGGTGTGATGGAAAGTTTAGTGTAGAAGACGGTGCACATACTATTTCCATGCTGACTGGGGCATTGAAGCCTGGCTGTGAGAAGCGAACGTTGTTCCCCTATATGAAAACACAGATCAAATTAAATGGCATTCACGCTATCCATTTTTTTCTGCATTGCTTGATACAATGCCAAAATTATTTGACAGGTGCCCAGTCTGTGCATGTAATTTACCTGTGTTGAAGGACCCGATTGCCTTGGACTGTCATAGTTAGGAAGGTAACTGAAGAATGACCCAAGCTGTGAAAATAGTAGCATTGTTAAAGAAAGCTGAGCTGGTGTAAAAATGAATCACTTTTAGCTAAATGTACATTTCAACTGAAAATGTTTGTTTGAAGCCAGGCCTCTACTTACAGGTGCAGCTGAAATTGCACTGGCGAAGCAGAGACAGAGTACAGCGGTCCACATGGTCATAACAGCACACACTAGAGAACATAAAAAGCCATCGTCTCAAAATCAGCAAATGATGCAAAAGAAGGTTCGACCAATACAGGGTTGCTACACCACGCATGTATGAAGCGTTCTATTCCCAGAGTCAGCTGCAACAATTATAACACAACACTGCAACACTGTAATCAATGGAACTGGCTACACCAGACATGATAGCAACATATACGTTCGGAAAAATAAGACTTTGAAAATGTACACTTTGCAAGCGGAATTCCTCATTTGCTGACCCGGTGTAGCCTAACAAGCTTTAAATCTAAACAGAGTATTGTAGCAGTATGATATTGTATCAGAATACAGGAGGCCTACCTTCGTCTTCTGAAAGGCAACCGTTTTGTTTGAGGTACCACGAAGTTCCAATGGTCTAAATGTGAGCCTGCGCTTTTGCTTTTAAACGTTTGACGGCCCATTTCTAAACCAATCCCATGACGATCTGTTCTTCGGTCACTGGGTGCGGGCAGTATTTAGCAAATGACCAGTGGCGAGACTCCTCAATAGCTGGTCCGATATGCTGACACAGGCATTTAAGTCACTGAGATGACTCTTATGTCATTCATAATCACAGACAACAGGAGCATATATCAGCAAGTTTCTTGCCAACACAGTTGGTTTCTATGTTCCACTCAGAAGATATGCATAATTACTGTAAGAATTATGAGACAAGTTTGTTTTGTAAAAAAAAAAGATTTTTAGGAAGATTGCCTCCAGGTTTTAGTCTTTTTTTCTTGTCTAAAGTAAAACATGATCCTAAGTTCAAACATCTGTGGGTGAGCTCAGTACTCCCACAGTCAGAACCCCCGACAGTTTTGTAACATGCACAAGACAATTTGCTGATGGAGTGATCTGCTTGGCTCTGCTCATCATTTGAAACTGGGGCCAAGGTCTCGCAATACGTGTCATCGGTTTCTCATGTACATAGCAGCTTGCCTTTTGGAACAGCTAACAAGTCATGTGGAAAACATTCAAAATCTACTATTGTACCAGCTAGACTTGTATTAATGTAATGTAATGTGTCTGTGTGTCTCTGTGTGTGTGTGTGTGTGTGTGTGTGTGTGTGTGTGTGTGTGTCTGTGTCTGTGTCTATGTCTGTGTGTGTGTGTGTGTGTGTGTGTGTGTGTGTGTGTGTGTGTGTGTGTGTGTGTGTGTGTGTGTGTGTGTGTGTGTGTGTCTGTGTCTGTGTCTGTGTCTGTGTCTGTGTGTCTGTGTGTGATACTAATCAGTAATATCTGCAAAGTGAAATGTGTTGTCGGATTTGATAGATGTCTTTGCATAAATGAATATACAAGTGACACATTTCTCAAGTACCTCTTGCTAACAATATCATAGTGTTCTTTGTGCACTCCAAGATGTAGTTATTTGGGGGGAAAACAGTGGCTGTCTGCTGCTTAATATTTAACTCCATTCTGCTATTTTATATATTTATCAGCCACTTTCCCTATAGTACTTCCTTTGGCAGCCAGATAAGATTATCTCCACCCACGGACAAAGGAAGACACACATTCATGTGACAAATTCTAAGATTTATTTAGTTTTTTTTAAATCTGTCAAAACAAACTACAGTATACAAAATGGTAACAGAAAGAGCTTAATGGCTTCCCGTGGGAAACGGAAAGCCAGAGGAGTAGCACCACATTTTCGAGCCTCTCAGCGGAGCTAAGAGTACATTGCATGATCAAGTTAGGAAAGAGGAAGCAGCTATCAAGGTCACATCTTTATTCCGGGTCTTGGATACCAGTGGCAAGGAATTGGCTTGGCGAGTGTCTGAAAATGAATATTTTTTTTAAAAAAAAGTCTTACATCTCTTTAACTCTACATATATTTTTAAACATTTTTAGAATGTTCTCTTTTGGATGCCAGCTGTCTGATTACAAATCTACTTTTGATATATTTTCACAGGTGTATGGGTCCTTGTAAATATTGTACGATATTTATTTTGAAGTAAGGATGGATCGTCTTACAGTTTTCTAATCATCTTCCTCCTCATCATCACTGGAAGGAGCCTTCTGTAAAAGAGACAGAGAGAGAGAGAGAGAAAGAAGTGATTTAGAACAAAATTTCCTTTCTTGACTTCACTGACTCCTCACCCAGTAACTCATGCTGAACAACAGCGCCACCAAGTGGTAACATTGAACATGTGTCAGGCCTGAAGACTGCAGACACTGCTTCATCTCAGCCATCTAGCAACCTGCACGTCTGCAAGGACAGTTCCATTGCTGTGGCAGCATTTTCTCTTCTCTTTTTCACACCAACCATCAGTTTGTGGCATTAGAGTCTCACTGTGTGTCCGAATCTGACAGGGTGGAGTTGTACTCACAGCAGGGGCTGCGGGCGCAGCGGGGACAACAGGGACAACAGGGACGACAGGGACAATAGGGACATCAGGGACTTTAGGGACAACAGGGACAACAGGGACCGCAGCAGCGGCAGGAGCGGCAGGGGCCAAGGGGTAAAACTGGGGGGCAAACCAAACAGAGGCACTCGTGTTAATCAATGACCATCTACAAACAGAAATGGAGACTAAATGAGCTCAATGTGATGAACAGAAACTCACGATCTCCACGCTCTCTCTGCCAGCGGGCTGAGGGATCTCCTGCTTCACAATGACCTATATGACAGGACACACACACACACACACACACACACACACACAAGCACACACAGAATGTGCACACACACACACACACATACACACACACAGGCACACACGCACACACCCACGACAGAAGATGATTTGTGCAGCTCATCTTACGCCCGTCGTCTTCAAGTGTGCATGCGGGGTTCGAGTGCTTCTGTTAAGTATGAAAACTCACCTGGGGCCCTCCAGCCGCCTGGGCAGCTCTCAGCGCATCAAGGATCTGTACGAATCACACACGCCGCGTGAGCACAGCGCCAACAGGCCACTCAGCTTGTACAAAATACCCCCAATAAACATCACTCCCAGATAATGAACGGATATTTATGAGCACTCACAGACTGCAGAGAAGACCCTGATGCAGGTGCGGCTCCAGCTACCTGTCAACATAATATATTCGTCTCTTTAAACCAGGCGCACAGTGGAATACACTCCCCAATGTTTCACATATACTGTCACCAAGCTAAAAAAAAAAAATGGTTTGTCTGCATAATATGATGTATTTGTTTGTTTTTGTATAGCTACTCACCCCTGGAGCTTGTTTAATCTCCACCTGAATGTAGGGGGCATGTTGCTGCGGAAAGAAACAGGAATAGCATGAGGAGAGTCACATAAAACAGATATTCTAATGCTGAGCTGTGTCTGCTCTCTGTGGTGTCCAGTCTACTCACAGGAGCACAGAGTGCCATCCCCACGATACAGGCAAGAACAATGATGGCTTGCATGGTGAAAGTAGCTGCAATGAATCAACAGATGTTTGGTGATACTTTAGTCATCAAGTCTCAAGTCAAATTGTCTTAATTACTGCTTTTAGCATCTGTGTGTCTAGTCTGATTGAAGCAAGCTAATTGATATTCTGAAAGACGTTTTAATATCTCCTGAAAAATGAATATTTCTCGGTAAATGCAAACTTACCTTTGGTTTGGTATGATCAGAGTGAGTGTAGGAGGTGTGTGAGCTGACTGAATTGGTTTGAGGGGAACATCGCTCCTATTTATTTCATTTGTGAACAAAAGGGCATCAATTGTTGACAGGTGTTGGTCACCAGCCAAATTTTGTTCTCACTTGCTGAGAAAAGTCTTTGACAGCTATTGTATATCTTGTACATCTCTGTGGAGCAGTTTGGCTTTAAGTATAATTATAGACAGCTGCTCAGGCAGAGAACATGCGCCGAGATTGAGCAAGAATATGACAAGGCTCTGTCATAAATCATTCTCTGGAAGGTAGCCGAGGTCAGAAATGAAACAACCTGCGTTCAGTCTCTGTCAATCAAAAAGTAAAGGTTCTAGACACTGAATGTGTTGAAATAACAAATGCACAGCAATTATGGAGGGCTGGATGTAAACCAGCTACTGGTAACATTTTACTGATGACATTTCATTCTGTCTGTGCTTTAGTTTCTCAAGCATTAATACTCTTTAAGGAAAAAAAAAAAAAACAAACAATCAAAACATGTCAAGTTTAATTGCATATAAAATACATAATTCCCTCTGGATATTCTGAAGGTGAGATCAGTAAAAACACTCTTGTAAAATTCATGAGCAAGTCAGGAATTTGCAACATGATTTGTGATGTTGCCCATGCAACCCAACTGCTCCAGAGATCATACCGACACATGCAAACATATTTTTAATTTCTTTATTTTTTTATGTCATAAACCAATGCAATTTGTTTCCAAAGAAAATACATTCTGCAGAATGTAGTGAATGCATTTGAACAAACAGACTTTATATGTCTCTTTCAAGGGTGGCATATGGGCTGCCAACCATCACACACAAGGGGTGCAGTAGAGAGACATCAGTGAAGGCATGGTGTGGTGTACAAGCCAAGGCTGTGTGTGTGTGCAAGCCAAGGCTGTGTGTGTTTAGTGTGTGTGTGTGTGTGTGTGGTGTCAAAGATGTATGCAGGTGCCCAGATAATGTGTGTGGTATTAAGGACATGTGAATGTTTCTCAATAATACAACTCAAAATGGGAAAACTGTTGGTTCTTTCACAATATTACATTTACAGTGTATTGATGTTGTATGGGACAGCAGAGACAATTCAACCCAGACTTAAATAAAAGCCATGGACTCTCTTCCCATCAAGCAAAGATAAGGTGTCACTGGTGCTATGCTGGTTAAATCATCCATAGTACAGACTGTTTTTTTTTGTTGTTGCAGTGTGTGCTATATATACTGTATGTCATATTGCACAGCCCTGAGGGTGCAGGAATGCTAAGGGGAAAAGGCACCTCTGTCTGACTCCATGGTGTACTCGTTACAGGGAGCCTCCGTTACAGGAGGCTCTGATGTGTCCGCCTCTGCAGGGGGAGTCACCAGGTCCACGTTTGCCTCATCGTTCTGATGGTCGGTGACGAGCATCCGCTCTGCGCTCGGGGTCACAGCTGGGGCCTGAGGCTGGTCCACGCTTGCTGGAGCGGCGTCGCGGGTGGGGATGGGGCCCCCTGCGGGCACCTCTACCGGCACAAGAGCCGGGTCACTGACCATGACCGGGGGCAACCCTGGCATTGGGCCGAAGGGCAGAAGAGGGCCGAGGGGTATCAGAGGGTTGACGTGCATGGCCGGGTTGACGTGCATAGCGGGGTTGACGTGCATGGCGGGGTTGACGTGCATAGCGGGGTTGGTGGCGGGACGCTGAACCGCAGATGCCGCCATTCTGGCTTGCTTTAGGACAGAGAGAGAAATAAACAGACTGGTCATTCAGCTTACTGTCTGCAGTTTGCAGTCTAGATATATCTGGGCCGGTAGTAAAGTAATGTCTAAGGAGCTGGGCTCGCATGCAGTAGCCAGAAAAGTTGTGGGTTCCTAATTGTCCACCATTGTCCCCTAGAGCAATAACCCCAAGTTGCACTGGGTTGACAGGCCTTTATTATAATTTACATACTATATTTATGCCACTTTAGGTAAAAGTTTTTAACTTGCACTTACTTCAAGTTCCTCAGAGCTGACACCACCAGATGTCCCAACCTATAACAACAAATCTGTCTCAGTGTCTCCATGTTTAAGCTGCTGGCACGAGAGGACAATTCATTCAGTCATGTTTCAAAAGTCTCATATCTTAGAAATTACCTACCATAAATGGACGATCAAATGGGGGAACCTTAGGAAAAGAACATCAAATGTGTTTATTTGTGTGTTATTTTAAACAAAGCATTGTCATTCACCAATTATCTGATAACTCCAAGCTGTGTAGGATTACGGATGTCATCGAAATCATCATCTACAGCCCTTTAAGCCTCTTCTGGGACAATTATGACAGCTAAATGTTAGTGTATCCCTTTCAAGCAATTTCATTCCAAAGACATTCTGATCTTGAGGGGCCAGATTATCTATTTAGACTTTACTGACACAATAATTCAGTGCTGCCAGTTCACTGCAAGCATCACACTCAGAAACGATCTGAAGCACGAGCGCTCTCTAAACATTCTCCAGACTACTTAAGTGGACTTAACCTGCACTGCGGAACTGGAACAACTCCAGGGGGTACCTGTGGTCTCTGCTGCTGGTCCTGCTGCTGCAGTGGGAACCCTGGGTTCCCTTGCTGGCCAGGCTGAGAGTGTGGGGACACCGGCACCGGATGTCCTGGGAGTTGGGGGAACACAGCTGGGTACAGCATTGCTCTGTAAGGGGGATACTAAATCATAGGGGTAATGTCATGAGGGTGTCCTCGTTCTAAGGACTCCATGAGTTAATCATCAGACAGTTTTAATTAAAGAGTTGGCTCCATTTAGAATTTTCTTTTAACGTGAACCCGATGAACCAGAATATCCCAATGATAAGCTAGAGGTTCGTAGAGTTCATTATGAAAATTACGACATTTGTGATCAAAAAATGTATCTCTGCATTGATGTAGTGTTTTAATATTGCATCGATATATCACCTTTTCTTAAAAGTACAGGCTAACAGTGTTTCGACAGGTTGTCTGGTTTCCTAACCCACCACATATCTGTCTTTTGTGGGGGGCCAACCACAAACATGAAGCTCACCCACTTGCTGGATGTTTTGAAAATACACTCGACATCAAGTGGAATGCCTCCAGCCAAAAAAGAAAAAAAGAGGGGGAAAAAACTAGTACAAAAGCCAGAGGGCTGCATAGCTCAAGTTAATTAGGTTTTGTTTTGGATGAGGACCAAGGGGTGCAGGTCTTGTCTTGACTGAATGAGGGATCAGCTGAGAGGTGAACACGACAACCCCAACTAGGCCTCACTTTCACACACGACCTCTCCCATGTATCACTGTACCGCTGCCTAGTGTGACAAGTAGGGTTCACAAAAGTGGATTGGAAATCTAGGAGAGACACTTTCCCTGGGTGCTCAAACATCTACTATTACAATATTCTATTGTTAGAGAAGATGCTGCCGAAAATGTTTATGTAGCCTATACATTTCATAAGTTGTTTTGCATTCATAACCTTTTACACAAAACAAACACCATTGCTGTTTTCTGTTATTTTGTTCTGGATTTTACATGCATGGAGGTAACCCCATCACCCAGCCATTACCTGTGGAAAGTGCTCAGGGTGAAATTGTGGCTGTGCTCCCGCCATGCTTGGATAGATGACCATGAACAGCGGCTGTCCTCCAGGCTGTTGAATCAAGAAGCCCTGTTGAAGTCCATGCTGTGGGATGATGGGGTGCTGTAACCCTGGTTGCGGGATACCATACGGCAGAGACCCAGCTTGTGGAAAGACAGCTCTGGGCTGGCCTGTGGGCAGAGTCTGCATGGGGTCTGACTGGACCCTGGGTTCCAGTTCTGGTTGAGCTGGGGCAGAAGGCTCGGAACGAGGCAGCTGCACATTGGGAAGCATCTGCAGAAGCACCTCAGGAGCAGACCCCTGGGCTCCTGGTTCCCCCATGGGAAAGTCTCCCCTGGGCTCCGCCAAAGACTTCTCTGCCGCAAGCTGGAGACGCATAAGGCACATATTACTGACTGCTTTAGTGATTTGAACCATTTCAGTGGTAAGGATTCATGGGGAAATCTTGAGTTCCCAACAGAATTGGGTGCCAGGTGGTGATAAGAAAGATACACTCACCGGAATACATGACACTGCAGACCACAGCCAACAAAAAGCAAACAAAGTTGCTACTTCCATTTTGGAGCCTACAGACACAACCCAATTGAAATATTAATGCTATACATCAACAATATCAACAATGACATCGATGACACAAAGAAAACGAAATTGCTGTACCTGAAAGAACTTTTTGGGTCCAAAATAGCAATAATGTGAATTTATCAGAGATGAGGACTGAGTTTGAACAACAACTAAAGAGTGAGCCCCCTTTAAAAGCTATCTGCCACCACAATGGCCAATCACAATAGAAGAAGAAATCATGTCCATTCCTTGGAGGGCTGACCACACACCACAGCCAAATTGCATTTGCTTCGTTTGATGCATTCTCCAGACATGACTTATTGTCTGAAAAAGCACAGCACATCAATTTGCCCAACCGTCTTTTTTCTCCTGAAAACATTAAGACAGCTTTCTCTCTGTGGTGTCTGAACCACCACTGGGGCTTGTCGATAACAGTCAGAAATGCAAACATAGCCACACAGCAGACAGACACATAACATCAGACCAGGGGAAAACATGTCTAAACAAATATTGTTTTATTGATTCAATATTCAAATGGCAGTTCATATCCATTGGTTATGTGCCACCATTTTAAGTCAGTTTAAAAAGACGCCAACTTTCCCCATGAACAGCCTTTCTTGCCAACCCTAGCAGCGTTTTCTATCATGTTCTGTCAAATCCTACTTTTTGGGGCCACACACTGGAGTCACTGTCATGTCTGCTTTTCCAAAAGAGACAGAGAGTAGGATGCATACATACACTCATAAATTGTGTTTTGTTCGGTATTGGAAATTCAAAATAGCAATAAAATAAGCAAGACAAGAAATATGTGGAGAAAGATTTTATATTTTGGAATTTAGTTATTGTACAAAATGTACAGATACAAAATGAAGGATAAAGCAAACACAATGAGACTTTAGAAATTCACCCTAATCAGAAGAGATTGATTAAATAAAATAGGCCCTTTATTTGCAGGTCAGATTACAGCACAGCTATGATGTGTGCATGATACCTGCCTTTCTTTCTAACCCTCCTGCTGTCAAGCTGTTCTGCTGTCTAACCCTCCTCCTGTCTAACCCTCCTGCTGTCAAGCTGTCCTGCTGTCTAACCCTCCTCCTGTCTAACCCTCCTGCTGTCTAGCTTTCCTCCTTTCTAGCCCTTCTGCTGTCTAGCCCTCCTTCTGTCTAACTTTCATGCTGTCTAACTCTCCTCGTATCTACTGTATCTGTCCTTCTGTCTAGCCTTCCTGCGGTGTATATGTATTCATGCTTTCACCACAGAAGCTCTGTGATGGTTGAGTTGCGATCACTCTGTGTAGGGATGCGAGACGGGTGAGATACGGCCTTCGGCTATCACACAGGAATCTCCCAGCGCCAACAGGCTGAGACAGGTTTAGGAGGCCCAGATCTCAGTGCACTGGGAACGCTACTTTATTGCCACACCATAAAAGTACAATTTAATTATTTTCTTATTATTTCTTTTCAAACTGCATGATTTGAGTTGAGCCATTTAAAGCTATTTATTAACTTTAAATATTATTTTCTATAATTTCAGTTGGCCATAGCATAATACGGTGTGGATGCAAACGCTTGTAAAAGTGCCACGCCTTATCTTGTGGGCACTTGCCATGCCCTAATTGGCTGTCTGGGCATTGCATTCTCTTCGCACCGCCAGTGAGGCAGTGCCTCACCCATGGTAATCCGTAACACTTATCAGCCAGTCCCACAGGACTCTAATCCCACGCACACTCTGGCTCAGGCTCCAGTCCACTCGCCAGCCTACGGCGAGACAATTTCACTCGCCGCCGTCCGCCTGTGACTCAGAACCGTCTGCGCATCTTCACGGTTCCTCCTACTGCCCAAATATGGCAAGCTGGAGTCAGACATCACATCACATGTAACATACAAATGCACCCTTGTGCAGTAACATTATTGTACAACATTAATAGTATTGAAATATTATACTGTATGTCATTCTCTTCCCCAGCCTAGTGTCAGTGTCGTAAAATAATGATTTAAAAAAAAAAAAAAAAAATGGTAATACAACATGTTTATAAAATATTTATTTTGATTGTTAATGAACAGTCGGAAAACTGTGGCTTAAGCTGTGAAGAATTTCAAATACAGTGTGAAAAAATCAAGGCTCGGATAAAAGATTATTTCTCAAATAGATTAGTTAAATAGAAGATTAGGTAGATTATTTCTCAAATAACTACTGACAGTTTTGGCAAACAAAATTGATGACTTGGCTAATGCGTCACTGAAATATCAGATGGAGATCAATCATACATCTATCTTCTCTACCATCTTCTTTTAGGTGAGCTACATGTGCTGCCAAACTGACGGATCTCCAGAGAGGTTAAAAGAAGGAGTGCATCTGCACTAGATGGTTGAGCCAGGGTGGAGGTCATCTAACCGTCCCCTCTGTTGGTGGTGGTAGGGACATCAGTGACTGGTGCTGGTGCTGGAGGCCGCGGCCGCAGGAGAAACAGGAGTGGCCAGCAGAACGGACGGGAAGGTCTCAAAGGGAACACTGGCCGGAACCGATACCTCTGTCAGACATTAAGTTCACCAGTATTACATGTTGGGTCGTAACTCGAACATTGGGCAATGTCTTAAGGCTTGAGACCAAATACAGTTTAGCCTACCAAATAAAAATGTTGCAATGATTTTCATGATTTGGTTTTTCTGAATCCCAAACCCACTATCACAAGTCTGTGGCATCAGTCAACACTAGCTTGAGACCCAAGACTTCATGTTTTCAAATAAGGGCCTTCTAACATTGTTACACCAGTGTTCTACAGTATATAGTACATTTCATACACAGGGGTCATTCAATGTGCTTTATTGCAGAGTTAGAAGTAATTTCAAACAGATAACGTGACAGTGATATGGGATGAGTACATTAAACGCTGTGCTGCTCCTGCCTTAAGACAGTCGTTATTGTCACCGTATCTCACCTCATCACTGGCGGAGGAGCTCCAGCGATGGTGGTGTCCACAGCTCTAAGAACACACAACATGTAAGATACAATTTGATACATCTGTGCTATGACCAACTATCTGATATCATGTTGGAAAAGAGAATTTGATAAATGTGCATAGTGTCGGTCCTTTACTGACTGCTATGAACACAATATACAGAATATAATATATCCAAGTATATTATATGTATTCAGAATCATCAAACCAACTGAGAAATATGAGACATAATTCACACTCAATGTCTCAATACTATCATTAACTTACATAACTGAGCAATTAGTATAGTCTGTTCAGAAAGGCATTGCAATTATCATCACTTACAACTCCGTGGAACATAACCCCAAGTGCAAGAATCACTGCCAAGTATCTCATCCTGTCACAACTGGAAGAAAGTCAACAACAAGTTAAGAAATCGTCACATTCTCCATGTCAGTCGTCATTCTCACTCGAAGATGTATCTGTGCTTAAAGCCAATTTTATGTTCTCATAAAAATCACACTGACACATACTGTATGGCTTTGGCTGCCTCCTACTTTACCTTTCATTTGCAGGTGTCACAGTCATAACCATCAGACAGAATGTGAACAAGGACTGATATCACTAACGATCATCAGACATGGGTCAATGGGTCAAGTCTTGCATCAACACTGCCCACACACTGACCAATACTGAATTACAAATGAAGAGCTCTTTTCCAAAAATGCTACAGTATAGCTATCATTTCAATACATTTGCATGAATATTTTGTATTTTTACTTGTATTCCAAGTAGTTTTAGTAGTTTTTTTTTTCTATTTATTTATCTTTATCAGATAAAAACGATACAATTATGCTTTTTATTGATATCACTTGAAATACACAATCAAATAACATGACTTATTAATGTTTTTTTTTTTTTTTATGGATTTATAGTGTTTTGGAAAAGAGCTCTTAGAGACTGACATGAACTGCCATGCATCCACTCAAACTGCAGTTGTAAAGTGCAGCCACTGAGATGTGCTCCAGAGCTACAGTACACAGTCCAGTCATATATTTGCCTGTATGCCATCGGTTACAGGTTTTAATAGTTAAGCTCCTTTTTACCTTGCAATTGGTAGAATTTGTTTATCTTAATGCATTTAATATGAAAATAACAAATAATGTATCATAAATGTAAAATACCAATAACTAAAATACCTGGACTAAATGCACTTTTATTATTAAATGTACAGTTCAGTTCTATTAAGAAGGGTGCTATTCATATTCATTACACATTATGTTATAACAATCTGTTCAAAAGTGTTATGAAATGTGCTTACCTTTGTTGAAATGGCATGTTGAGATTACAGGTACTGCCATCACAGTGAGAATATCTTCACGTTGTTTCAGAACAGTGTGTGAGTGAAGTCCACACGTGCTGAGCAGGACTGAATCACTGGCCACTCATAGCAATGTCTTTCAACATCTCGCCAATCCTCATCTCTGCTGCCTAGTTGCTTCAGCTGTCATTTCATTCATCTAACTGTAAAAGTAAACTGCAATGGCAACACCAAAGCTTGTTTGGAAATGGTGTGTGTGTGTGTGTGCAGGGGGGGGGGGGGGGGGGGGGGGGCTGGGGAGGGGGGTACCATGGGGATATTGCAAATACTGTAAGCAAAACAGTCTTGATATTTGTCTCCAAATACATAATAATGACATGAAAACTAAACACAGGGCTTAAGTCATTTCCCAATGGCCTGCCCTAATCCCACGGTCAGTCTAGGTGTGTCTCCCTGTTTCCTGCTGCCCGTTAGTAAACAGCCACCGCCCTCTTTCTCAATGGGACTAAGGGATGCATATGACCACATTGTTTGTGACTGCAGATCAGCAAGACGCTTTGTAAACATGGCACAACAATACCATCACAACACTGTAGCCACTCGTCATGCTGCTCTTCGTCTCTTATGAAAATAACAGTTATTTAGCAGTATTACATGTAATGTAATGTGTTGCATTAGAAAGAAAGTACAAAAAATATAACTCTACATGAATCATGAAAACTTCTGCTGCATAATGAACAGTATTGGTGTGTATTATTAACACCATGACAATAGTGTACATAAAATACATAATGCATTTGAAACTGTCATATCACGGTGTCAGCCTGCAGTGACTGGCTGCAGCAGAGAGGACACTCAGCCGCCTGAACAGCTGCAGCACGCATGAATGCAGCCCCAGGACACAAGATGGATACCTGGTAGTACAGGGCCATGCTGATGGATATGTGAGCGCTTACTTCACGGAGCTCTTGGCAAAGATGGGGCATATCTGGGGTTGACTTGAGGACAACTCAAATGTAGGGCCACATTTCACCTTGATGGTTATCCGCAAACACTTAAGAGTTAACTATAGTGCTTCTCTTTATCGAGGCCATTTCAGCTGATTGGGAATTGTAATGGTCATTTGATTCAGGCAACCAACAAAGGGACATGTCCCGGTAAAGCAATGACTGAAAGTGTCTGAATAGCTTTTGCTGAAAGGGGATGTACTGTAACACATAGCTTGTATTTGTTTAAAAGTTACAAAATGAGAAACAAATTGCAGAATGTGAAGACTTTTGAAGCAGTGTCAAAAAACACCTCTACTCAGTGTCGCACACATATCCACAAGTTACAGTAACACACTGATCGGCAAGCTCCAGATGGTCTTGGATGAGTTTTTCCAACGGTCTACATATTCACAATTTGTTCGCATTACAAAAGCATTACAAGTTTATGTTTTGTTAAATGATATGGTAGAGCACATAAATAAAACATAACAAGACATATAAGTATAATGATCTTTATTAGAAGAAACATTGAAACAGTGTCTTCAGTGGTGTTACAGACAAATAGAAATGCAGTTAACCCTGCTGTTGGGTGAGAAATTGTCTTCCATCCCTGGCAGCATGCAGGTCCTGTTGCTTAGCCCCCTCCTGCAGCATTATTGTTGTTCTGGTTCTGTATCAAGAGCAACAGTAGGGGCAGTAAGGTGTTCTGGTTCTGGTTTTGCGCAAAGAAGGGGTTGAACTGAAAGCCGAAGCGGTTCTGAAAATATGAAAAACACTCATCATTGCATGTCAAATGCACTATTACAACTTCCTTACTGACTGAAACCCAAGGAAGTCACATAACAGCATAACAGACCTTCTCTTATTGTCTGTTTCACTGGTGTTATTCAAGCAAACATGCATCACTTCTGATTTTAGTACTGAGATCTTCATTGAAAAACATAACCTGTCCGAGACCATGGATCTTGGACCTTTTAGAAATATTCTGAGAGTTGTTTTGGTCTGACAAAGGGTGGATACAAACCTCTCCACTGGATGAGCGCTTCTCTCGGGCAAGCTCGTCGCCATGCTGGACACAAACACATGACTATACACTTTAGTCTTTTCATAAGTTCTACATGGTCAATTTATCAGTTTAATAGTTTCACTAGCCTAGTTACTTACAGGAGCTGCAAAGGAGAGACAAAGGAGGCCAAGGAGGCACACAGCTATGATGGCTACTTTCATCTTTTCTTCTGATGCCTGTATCAAAAGTACAATAGAGAATTATCCACACAAAAATAGCAAAGCAAGCGTAAAACATGTGAAAAAACTTTCCAGATAGTGTATAATTCTACAAAGTATATTGAACTTACCGGGAGATAAAACTCAGAGAAGCAAATTCAGCTCACACTGAGAAACTGGTTTAGTAAAACGTTTTACCAATGAATCTTTTTTAAAGGAAATATCTGTCTACGTGTAGCCAATCACATTGAAGAACTAGAACTAGACTAGGCTACTGATCTTTCGGTTGACAGATGAGGAAAATGTTGAAATTGTAGATTTAAAGGATTTGATCGTGATTGATGAAACTGTTGCACCACATTTAAATCACTAGTGCATTGCTCGTTCAAACATGCTATTCCGTAAATCCGTAGCCCAAATACATGCCTGAAGGTAGGTCTGCTATAAAAACAGAATGATAGGGAAAAACATCATATCAGCTAAACATGACTATTATAACACTATAATATATTAGGCTATAACAAGTGTGCGGTAAATAGAATGCATGGCTGCATGTGACATTTTGTGACACTGTAGCCACTCGTCATGCTGCTCTTCGTCTCTTATGAAAATAACAGTTATAATGCAGTATTGCATGTAATGTAATGTGTTGCATTAGAAAGAAAGTACAAAAAAATATAACTTTACATTACCTTGAATCATGAAAACTTCTGCTGCATAATGAACAGTATTGGTGTGTATTATTAACACCATGACAATAGTGTACATAAAATACATAATGCATTTGAAGCTGTCATATCATGGTGTCAGCCTGCAGTGACTGGCTGCAGCAGAGAGGACACTCAGCCGCCTGAACAACTGCAGCACGCATGAATGCAGCCCCACACAAGATGGACGCCTGGTAGTATAGGGCCATGCTGATGGATATGTGAGCACTTACTTCACGGAGCTCTTGGCAAAGATGGGGCATATCTGGGGTTGACTTGAGGACAACTCAAATGTAGGGCCACATTTCACCTTGATGGTTATCCGCAAACACTTAAGAGTTAACTATGTGCTTCTCTTTATCGAGGCCATTTCAGCTGATTGGGAATTGTAATGGTCATTTGATTCAGGCAACCAACAAAGGGACATGTCCCGGTAAAGCAATGACTGAAAGTGTCTGAATAGCTTTTGCTGAAAGGGGATGTACAGTAACACATAGCTTGTATTTGTTTAAAAGTTACAAAATGAGAAACAAATTGCAGAATGTGAAGACTTTTGAAGTAGTGTCAAAAAACACCTCTACTCAGTGTCGCACACATATCCACAAGTTACAGTAACACACTGATCGGCAAGCTCCAGATGGCCTTGGATGAGTTTTTCCAACGGTCTACATATTCACAATTTGTTCGCATTACAAAAGCATTACAAGTTTATGTTTTGTTAAATGATATGGTAGAGCACATAAATAAAACATAACAAGACATATAAGTATTAATGATCTTTATTAGAAGAAACATTGAAACAGTGTCTTCAGTGGTGTTACAGACAAATAGAAATGCAGTTAACCCTGCTGTTGGGTGAGAAATTGTCTTCCATCCCTGGCAGCATGCAGGTCCTGTTGCTTAGCCCCCTCCTGCAGCATTATTGTTGTTCTGGTTCTGTATCAAGAGCAACAGTAGGGGCAGTAAGGTGTTCTGGTTCTGGTTTTGCGCAAAGAAGGGGTTGAACTGAAAGCGGCCGAAGCGGTTCTGAAAATATGAAAAACACTCATCATTGCATGTCAAATGCACTATTACAACATCCTTACTGACTGAAACCCAAGGAAGTCACATAACAGCATAACAGACCTTCTCTTATTGTCTGTTTCACTGGTGTTATTCAAGCAAACATTACTTCTGATTTTAGTACTGAGATCTTCATTGAAAAACATAACCTGTCGGAGACCATGGATCTTGGACCTTTTAGAAATATTCTGAGAGTTGTTTTGGTGTGACAAAGGGTGGATACAAACCTCTCCACTGGACGAGCGCTTCTCTCGGGCAAGCTCATCGCCATGCTGGACACAAACACATGACTATACTCTTTAGTCTTTTCATAAGTTCTGCATGGTCAATTTATCAGTTTAATAGTTTCACTAGTTACTTACAGGAGCTGCATAGGAGAGGCAAAGGAGGCCAAGGAGGCACACAGCAATGATGGCTACTCTCATCTTTTCTTCTGATGCCTGTATCAAAAGTACAATAGAGATTTATCCACACAAAAATAGCAAAGCAAGCGTAAAAACATGTGAAAAAACTTTCCAGATAGTGTATAATTCTACAAAGTATATTGAACTTACCGGGAGATAAAACTCAGAGAGGCAGATTCAGCTCACACTGAGAAACTGGTTTAGTGAAACGTTTTACCAATGAATCTTTTTAAAGGAAATATCTGTCTACGTGTAGCCAATCACATTGAAGAACTAGAACTAGACTAGGCTAATGATCTTCTTTCGGTTACCAAATGGGGAAAATGTTGAAATTGTAGATTTAAAGGACTTGATCGTGATTGATGACTGGTACACCACATTTAAATCACTAGTGCATTGCTCGTTCAAACATGCTATTCCGTAAATCCGTAGCCCAAATACATGCCTGTAGGTCTGCTATAAAAACAGAGTGATAGGGGAAAACATATCAGCTAAACATGAATATTATAACATTATAATATATTAGGCGAGAACAAGTGTGCGGTAAGTAGAATATAAGCATGGCTGCATGTGACATTTTGTACAGGAGATGCAAATAATAGGCCTAGCAGCTGTTTTGAGTTAAGACTATGTATGTTCAGCCTAACTGAATAGAGATTGAGAACGTGACGTAAAACGCAACGCATTTTGGGAATAGGTGGCCCAAAATTAAGTTGTTTTACTGACGTGCGGGAACAACAAAGTGCAGTTGTCGAAATGCCGTTTACCTGCTGTGTTATAAAATTAAATAGAGTAACATGAAGCTTATCTTTTATAGTTTTTCAGCGTGGAAAAATAATAGTATACGTCATGTTTCAGAGGTGACAAAAAGGCGAGGAATGGCTTGGATAGCATCACTGAGGAAGCGCGAGATTATGTTCTGTTATTCACACAATTTTTTCACGCTTAGTTTTCATTATTATCATGCCAGATCATAGACCCAGAACACTAGGTTTACATGGGCTGGCATCAGGCGAGCCAAACCTATCCATAATTCTTTGTGTTTTGATGACTTTGGTCACATGTCATAGCGATCTCTATTGATAGAGATGTAAGGGTGGCACAAGACAGACCTCAGGAAGAATTGCGTTTGGCCAAGGAAAGGTTTAAACGTGTCTTGAACATGAGGACAAAACGGAGAAGCAGTGGGAAATACAATTAAAATACAATTAATCTGACTTTGATTTTTGATAATTGACCCTAATTAATAAGCAAGATTTTTTTTATCAGATATAGCAGAGAAGTGGCATGGCATACGAGAAGAGATATATGAAAGGTATCAACAGTAAATCAAAAAAGTAAATCTGACAAATAATTGGATGCAAGGAGGAATCAAATCATAGGCAAACGAGTAAGATGCCTTAATCAAATAACAAGACTAAACATTAACTTAACAAATGATAAAAACATATATGTGTCAAATTTATCAGATAAAACAATGCATGAAATATAAAGAAAATAGAACAAACCCCAAAGAAAGGAGAGAGAGAGAGAGAGAGAGAGCGAGAGAGAGATGCCATTCTCTCTCTCGCCTGTCTCTCTCCTTTCCTCTCCAGGCAGAGCAGACAGCACCCAGAGCCAAGACAGAGAGGCAAATAGAAGAGAAAGCAGAATCCGTGTTCCTTCTTTAAGTATCCAAACAGATCGAAGGCATTCATTAAGTCACATTCAAATGGAGACGACAGTTACATCTGGAGACCCTTGAATCACCAAAGGTTTTCTCTTATCTGGGAATAGAGGGTGTGGGCATATCATCAGTGAGGGAATCACTTACCTCAGGTTACAGAGGTATCATATGCATTCACTTGGTTGTTCTAACTGACAATCTTGTATTTCTCACACTTTAAAGGAACACTTAACCGTTTTTTTCATATTATACTATGTTATTCCCTTAACTAAGACGAGTTGATACATACCTCTCACGTTTCAATGCGTGCACTCACTGGCTCTGGCACGCGGCGCTACTTTGATAGCACTAGCTAGCCCAATTCAGTCATTAGGATCCAAACAGAGATGAGTTTAGAAACGACCAAACATCTCCATGTTTTCCCTATTAAAATACATTAACACAAGTAGTCATACAACCAAGTATGGTGAGACAAAATAAAGTGTGGTGCATTTCTAAGCGGGTAAGAGGGATAACTGTTGTGCGGCAGAATAACAATTGGGAGCACTTCGACTCGGTGCAGTAATATCTTCACTCTTGCACTTTCAGTTTCACTTTGGAGTGAGGATACAATATAGTTATCCCTCTTACCTGCTTAGAAATGCACCACGTTTTATTTTGTCTCACCATACTGGTCATGTCCAAATGCATGTACCAGCATGGGATATCTTTCCATTGAGTTATTTATGTGATTTCCAGCCTTACAGAGAAGACAAACTATTTTGTGGAATGATACGAAATTTGCAATAATGTGACTTTGCAAAAACAGTCTATGGTAGTCTATAGGTGACATCGCACTATGTCTGCCACTTGTTGTCTATATCTGGTCATGCTTTTTGTGTGGCCCATTATGTAGCCATCTTTAAATTCGCGACCGAGCTTCTCGACCAAAAATGGTCCAAAGTAGCCTGGGCTATTCAAGTGTCAAGTTTATTACAAAACATTCTTAAGTCGTTTTGAATAGCCGCTGCATACCCGTGTGATTGCAAAATCCATGGAATTATTTTATAAGTAAATCCCATACAGAAGCAGTTTTTATGAGGTCAGATATGATAAGATTTATGTTTAGGTACAGGCTCATCTGGTGAGTCTTTGATGGGGTGCTCTTACGAGGTGAGACTAGGAAGTAATGTTGTTCAGTCATGAGGAATAGGAGATCAATGCCTGTGTATGCTATGACCATTGTTACCAAGTTCTACATAAAGAGTTTGTTTATACCAACGTCTCTCTTGTCTCTATATCAGATCATACAATAATCATCCAAACATCTTGCACTTGCTTGACTCACAGTTCACCAAGTTTACAGTCAAATTCGCCACATGCAAGCTGTCGAACAGCTGCCGGATAAGGTCTAGATGCACTTCCCAAGTATCACTGTGGACCACCACATCATCCAAGTACACAACGCATCCCCTAAGACTGGACACCACTATTTTCATTAACTGCTGGAATGTAGCGGGTGCTTTCCGTAAGCCAGAACTCATAACTGAATAAGAAAACAAACGAAACGGTGAAATAAAATAAGAAATCTCTCTTGCTCTGGAAGTCAATAGGGGACTTGCCAGTAATCTTTGAGCAAATCAAATTTGCTGACAAACGGAGTGGCCCCCACCTGGTTAACACAGTCCTCCATATGAGGCAGTGGGTATGCGTCAGGTTTGGTGACCATGTTAACTGTGCGATAGTCAGTGCAGAATCTGGGACTTCCATTGGCTTTATCGACAAGCAGACAAGACGATGCCCAACTAGAAGAGGAAGGCTGAGCAATGCTACAGTATTTGTATTTAACTTCATTCTCCATCACACATCTTTTTTCCACAGATACCCTGTCAAAACGTTGTCGAATTGGCTGGGACTACATCTACATCATGCTCAATTAGGTGTGTGTGAGTTGGAACGTCACTAAATAAACACATGTAATCCCTAATAAGAACAGACAGCTGAGCAGAACACTCTGGAGACAAGTGCCCAAATAAGGACTCAAGGCTAGACATATTTTCGGAGTTCCTGAATCTACCTCGCAACCTACTCTCATCAGGTGCGGTCACACCGTCATCATCCAGCACAGCCAGACTGCTGGACACATACACTCTCACTGTATTTGCCATTAACACTGGATTCACAGTTTGCTGCTGCACACTCCCTCCTGTTAGAGAAGACTGTGCCACACGGTAGAGGGGCCGTAACAATTAGCAATCAGTAAAAAGCACAGTTTATATTTTGTTATGACACGATAAATGAAAAATGACAAGAAATATAAGTCTGAATGATGTTTAATAGAAGAAAAATTAAAAGTGTCTTCCATCCGTGGCGGCATGCAGGTCCTGCTACTTAGCCCCCTCCAGCAGCATTGTTGTTGTTCTGGTTATTCAAAAAGGTTATTAGGAGAGGCAGTAAGTTCTGCAGCTGCTGCTGCTGGTTCTGGTTTTGGAGGAAGGGGTTGAACTGAAAGCCGTTGAAGCCATTCTGAATGTAAGAGAAACACTTATCATTACATGTCAAATTACTTCAGTCACCTTACTGACTGAAACCCAAGGAAGTCACATAACTCATAACAGACCTTGTCTTATTGCCTGTTTCACTGATGTTGATATTCAACCAGACATTGATTCTTATTTTAGCACTGAGATCTTCATTGAAAAACATAACCTGTCTGAGACCATAGATCTCAGACCTTTAAGAAATATTCTGAAAGTTGATTTGGTGTGACAAAGGGTGGAAACAAACCTCTTCACTGGACGAGCGCTTCTCTCGGGTCAGCTCATCTCCATGCTGGACACAAACACATGAACACACACTTTAGTCTTTTTTTAAGTCCTGCATGGTCAATTCACCAGTGTAATGGCTTCACTAGTTACTTACAGGAGCTGCATAGGAGAGGCAAAGGAGGCCAAGGAGGCACACAGCAATGATGGCTACTTTCATCTTCTCTTCTGACTCCTGTATCAAAAGTACAATAAAGTTAAAAACAGCAAAGTACATATGTGAAAACTTCCCAGGTAGTGTATGAATCAACAAAATATACTAAACTTACCTGGAGATACAATTCAGAGAAACAGATTCAGTTTACACTGAGAAACTAATTAAGTCAAATGTTTCACGTAGGAGTCTTTTTAAAGGAAATATCTGGCTACATGTAGCCAATCACAATGAAGAACTACGTATGTGTAAGACTATAGGCTAATATTGCAATATAATTGCTGAATTAAAGGATTTGATCGTGATTGATGAAACTGTTACCACATTTGCGCACTGTATCACTGCATCACTAGTGCAGTGCCTGTTCAGACATGTTATTCCTGTAGTAAATCCATAGCCCAATTACATGCCTGCAGGTAGGTCTGCTTTAAAAACAGAATGATAGGCCAAAACATCATATCAGCTAAACATGAATATTAAAGCATTATAATTGTGAGGGTCTACATAAGCAGGCACACATAGCTGCATCACATATGGAATCACATGATGTCTTGGAAAGTCACATGACTAATCAGTAAGTGATGGCACAAGACACTGTTGTGTGAGTTGGGCTCCCTTTCCATGCAGGTATGGTTGGTCATCGAAGAGCATGTTTAATCACTCATATCACTGGCATTTGAATTTGAATACTTATTTATTTCATTTTATCAGGGTAATCTCTAGAAGCGTGTCTACTCTTCATGGAGGACAGAGGCCTCTGCATGGAGTTTTGACTTTGATCACTTCATTGCGACCTGAGGTGCGTTTTCTGTCTCACAAGGGGCCTCCTGAGCAGGGGTTTTACATTGGCTGATCCAACCTTCCTGAGGAAAATCCATTTTTGTAGCAAAATAAGCAGTTTAAGACCGGCCCAATTCCCTCTGCGAGGAAAATAGAATTATACTACATTTAAGGGAAGATAAGTGGGTCCTCCTGCCCATCATCAGGGGTTGTGAGTCAGACTGTGAAGAAGGTGCATTGCTTGTCAGAGATACCACATAATGTATTAGGCTATAATAAAAGTGCAATCAGTGGGTATGCTGATTTGATGATTTGATGACACTACATACCGTATGTTCAATCCACCACTGGGAGGTTTTGATGTACAGTACTGTCAAAACCACCCCTGCTCTATTCACAAGTTAACACCCTGGGGTTTGTTTCCCAAAAGCTGCTAACTATGATAGGAACTACCTTGGTAACACTAAAGCTTCATTGTCACACAGAATAGGCCTATTTGTTAACTGTTAAACTTCTCAGTGACGATACACACCCCTGATCAACAATCTCCAAATGGTCATGAATTCGTTTTTCCCGTGGTCTAGATATTTGCAATTAGTTTAAAGAGCACACAATGTTTGTTTTGTTATGACATGGTACATCATATAAATGAAACATGACAAGAATTATAAGTATCAATAATCTTTATTAGAAGAACATTTGAATCATGCAAACCGCATCTGCAGCGACATTACAGACAAATAGAAATGCAGAGTTAGCCCTGCTGTTGGATGAGAGGTTCTTCCATCCCTGGCAGCATGTAGGTCCTGTACTAGTTGTTGTTGTTGTTGTTATTAATCAACGCTGCCAGCAGCACGGGCAGTAAAGGCTGCAGGTTATTGTTCTGGTTTGGCGGGAAGAAGGGGTACGGGTATGGGCCAAAGCCAACGCCCCTGTTGTTCTGAAAACATGAGAAACACTCAACATTACATGCCAAATGCACTATTACAATTAACTTCCCTACTGACTGAAACCCAAGGAAGTCACATAGCAGCTTAACAGACCCTCCTGGCTCATTGCCTGCTTAACTGGTGTTGCTATTCAACCAGACATTGATTCTTATTTCAGCACTGATATCTTCATTGAAAAACATAACCTGTCTGAGACCATGAATCTTAGACCTTCTAGACATATTCTGCATTTTGAGAGCATGACAAATGGTGGAAACTCAAAACAAACCTCTCCGCTGGACGAGCGCTTCTCTCGGTCAAGCTCGTCACCATGCTGGACACAAACACATGAACATACACTTTACAGCAATGATGGCTACTTTCATCTTTTCTTCTGATGCCTGTGTCAAAAGTTCAATAGGAACTTTTATTCACACAAAAACAGCAAAGCACATTTGTGAAAACTTTCCAGATAATGTATAAACAAAGTGTATTGAACTTGTATCTATACAATTCAGAGAAGCAGATTCAGCTCACAAACTGGTTTAGTGAAACATTTCACCAAGAGGTCTTTTTAAAGGACATTTCTGTCCTTTAAACATCCTCTGTGTAGCCAATCATGCTGAAGAACTAGAATTAGAGGAATAATCTTATTTTTGTTAACAAATGAGGAAAATGTTGAAATAGCAGATTTGGAGGATTTGGCCATGATTTATGATGTACTGTTGCAATGCATGATGCATGGTTGGCATGTTTCTTAGCATCAATTTATCAGTCTGCCTGTCAGTATATAGCCAATGAGTAACTGCACTGTAGCAAAATCTGAGGAAATGTAACATTCTGAGTCATTTAAGGTGTCAGCAGCACACTATGAACGGTTTGCCAAATTTCCAAAAATACGCTATATTGTCAAAAGTATTCACTCACCTGCTTTGAGTCACATATGAACTTCAGTCACATCCCATCCTTAATCCATAGGGTTTATCATGACCGCCGTGACATCGTGATTGTCAAAGTTTTTGTTTTTCTCCCGTCATCTACTTCCTGAATTTCAACAATTACCGGGATACCTTAACACCGGGGCACATGAAACTTGGTGGGCATGTAGCCCCAGTAGACTTTTTACGGGAAAAGAATTTGTTTGGTCCCCGGGGGCCACTACCCCCACAGTTTTTCCAAAATAACTACAGTACCTGAACTGTGGCACCGAGGATGACAAAATGTTTATGGTATGTTGATCTCAAGAAGCCATATCTACTTAGCTTATAACCAGTGATCTGTGATTTGCACCCCCATGGTAAAAAATGAAAATGCAATATTATATTGCTTCAATTGCCCCTATCTTCAGATGAGATGTTCTGAACTGCACCACATTTCATGTGTATGATCATCCTGACATCTTCTGGGAGTATGCCAAGTTTTGTGGAATTTCATCCATGGGGGGCTATAAAATAAATGAATGTATGTTTACAATTAGTGACTGTACACCCATCGGCCTGTAGATGGTGGTATTAAGAGAAGGGTTGCTCTGGTTGCTGCACACACACACACACACACACACACATACACACAAACACACACACACACCATTACCCCCACACACACACTCACAAGTGAACATACAGAGACACATAAAACACACAAACAAGCAGACAAGCAGACACATACACACACACACACACACACACACACACACACACACTCACAAAACTCAGACTGAAGCACTCATACACAAAAGCAAGCGCACACATGCAGACAATGACACTCATTTACATACATAAAAGTTCCAGTAGGGGATGGAGTAGGCGATGGAAATAAAAGTGTGTTTTATATTTGCGGAGAGAATGTGCAGGACTGAACGGCGGTCATATTGTGTACCACTATGGTACATCTAGTTATGACATCGGTCCACCCTTTGCAGCCATAACACTTTAAACTCTTCTGCAAATGCTTTCCACAAGGTTTAGGAGTGTGTTTATGGGATTTTTTTTAACCACTGAGGTCACACACTGATATTGGACGAGGAGACTGACTCTCAGAATAGACTCTAATTCATCTCAAAGGTGATCTATTGGGTTGAAGTCAGGACTGTGCAGGCCAGTCAATTTTATCCACACCAAACTCTGTCATCCATGTCTTTATGGACTTTGCTTTCTGCACTGGTGCACAGTGATGCTGGAACAACATCAGTTTTGTGTGTTTTGTGTGTGTTTACTGTATGTACAGTAAATGAGTGTGTGCATGTGTGTGTTTGCTTTTGTGTATGTGTGTGTGTGTGTGTGTGTGTGTGTGTGTGTGTGTGTGTGGGTGTGTGTGTGTGTGTGTGTGTGTGTGTGTGTGTGTGTGTGTGTGTGTGTGTGTGTGTGTGTGAGAAATTGTGTCTTTCATGCAGCACAGTCTTTCAGTCTCCCGGCAATAATTTACACAAAATGACTTAAAGAAAAAAAATCAAATCAAATAAAAAGATTTGGAAGAATAAGAAAGCCTCTACAGTATATTACACACTAAACCCATATTGGCTAGCGCGACACTCATAATCAAAGGCCTCTGACTGCAGACGACAGGGAGATTGGAGCTCCACACTAAAACGGAAACCTGTGACCTCCACTTCAAAAGCCGCCCTACTCTGCCTCCAGTGCAGCGCAGTTTGAATTGTTAGTGACAAAAACACTGTTATCTAAATCCCGAAACACGCCTGAAATTGTGATTGAGCCATGTCAACAAGTTAGCAAGCTGACTGCCCTGATTGCTTGATCTGTCCGGAGCTTCGGGGAAACTGTCATGTGACTGCTTGTGTTGCAAGTCAGATCCCACACATGTTTTGCATGTCTCTGTGTCCTACTGTAACTAAAAGACAATGTATGTGTCTCTGCCTGTCAGTATATGCCCATATGTGTTGCACACATATCCACAAGATACAGGTAGCATAGTGATCAGCAAGCTCCAGAAGGTCTTGAATGAGATTTTCCAATCTACATATTAGCAATTAGTTTACAGTTAAACAAATCATATTGTTGTAATATGATAGAGCATACAAATGGCACATGACAAGAAATACAAGTATTTAAGTTCTTTATTAAAAGAGAAATGTAAACGGATATGGAAATAGTGTCTTCAGTGATGTGACAGACAAATAGAAATGCAGTTAGTTAGCGCTGCTGCTGGATGAGAGGTTGCCTTGTATCCCTGGCAGCATGCAGGTCCTGTTACTTAGCCTCCTCCACCAGCAGCAGCAGCAGCAGCAGGAGCCGGGGTCAGGAGCCGTCCCAGCAGGAAGAACAGTAAAGGCTCCAGCTGATTGTTCTGGTCCTGGAATGGTGGGAAGAAGGGGTATGGATATGGGCCAAAGCCAAAGCCCCCGTTGTTCTGAAAACATGAGAAACACTCATCATTACATCTCAAATGCACTACTGCAACTTCTCTACGAACTGACATCCAAGGAAGTCAGCTAACAGCATAACTGACCTTCTCTCATTGACTATTTCACTGGTGTTGCTATTCAACCAGATATGGATTCTTATTTTAGCAATGATATCTTCACTGAAAAATGTGCGAGACGTCTGAGACGTCTGAGACCATGGATCTTAGACCTACAATAGTTTACATTGTGTTGTGGTTTGATGGACGAAGTAAACAAACCTCTCCGCTGGACGAGCGCTTCTCTCGGTCAAGCTCGTCACCATGCTGGACACAAACACATGAACATACACTTTAGTCTTTTTATAAGACCTGCATGGTTAATTCACCAGTTTAATGGCTTCACTAGTTACTTACAGGAGCTGCATAGGAGAGGCAAAGGAGGCCAAGGAGGCACACAGCTATGATGGCTACTTTCATATTTTCTTCTGACTCCTGTATCAAAAGTACAATAGACCTTTATCCACACAAAAACAGCAAAGCGCATACAGTATTCACTTATAAATGAACACTTTCCAGATAGAGCATGATTCAATAAAGTGTATTGAACTTACCTGGAGATACAATTCAGAGAAGCAGATTCAGCTCACAATGGCAACTGGTTTAGTGAAAAATTTCACCAAGGGGTCTTTTTAAAGGACATTTCTGTCCTTTAAACATCCTCTGTAGCCAATCACGTTGAATAACTAGAATTAGAGGAATAATCTTATTTTTGTTAACAAATGAGGAAAATGTTTAGTGTACAGATTTGGAGGATTTAACTATGATTTCTGAAACTGTTAACCACATTACATCATGTGCATGATGCATGTTTTGCATGTTTCTCAGGGCCCTGAGTGACACTTTATCTGTCTGCCTGTCAGTATATGCCAGATGAGTAACTGCACTGTAGCAAGAACTGTGTAAATGTAACATTGAGTCATTCAAGGTGTCAGCTGTAAACTTATGAAAGATTTTCCACATCCAAAAATAGATGTGTTTGCGATAAACATGACAATCCACCTCAAATGAAAAAAAGACATCGGCTTCAATTGATGCTTAATAAAATACATTTCACACATTTGAAGACACAATTGATAAGTAGATAAGTACTGTAGATCCACACACCATATGTACAGTACATACAGACATACATGCATACACAAAATACACTACTGTATTGCCAAAAGTATTGGGTCACCTGTCTTGACTCGCATATAAACTTATAAGTGACATCCCATAATACATAGGGTTTAATATGATGTTGGCCCACTCTTTGCCGGTATAACAGCTTCAACTCTGGCTTTCCACAAGGTTTAGGAGTGTGTTCATGAGACTTTTTGACCATTATTCCAGAAGCATATTTGTGAGGTCATACACTGATGTTGGATGAGGAGACAGGCTCTCAGTCTCCACTCTAATTCATCCCAAAGGTGTTCTATTGGGTTGAGGTCAGGACTCTGGGCAGGCCAGTCAATTATGAACCTACTTTGCACACTGATACACAGTCATGTTGGAACAGGAAGGGACCAGCCCCAAACTGCACTTGACCCCTTAGTTCCAGTGAAAGGAACTCTGAATTCTTCAGCATTAACCAAGAGATTTTGGACAATTCCATGCACCCAACTTAGGAGTGGCCACCTCCTGTTCCAACATGACTGTGCACCAGTGCACAAAGCAGTGCACAGGTGGAGGATTTGATGAGGATGTATTGTTTGAGGGCAAAATTTGCCTTTGCTGCATGCTTTAAATGTTTTGAGAGACTTACAGCCTTTTGCAAGTCACCTAAGTTCACACACATTCACACACGTTTTGCATGTCTCTCAATGTCCTGCGAGACACTTTGCTGTATCTGCCTGGCTGTCAGTTGCACACATATCCACAAATTAGCATAGTGATTAGCAAACTCCAGATTATCTTGCATGAGACGTTCCAATGGTCTACATGTTAGCAATTAGTTAAAAAAAAAACCATAATATTCTGATGGAGCATATACTGTAAATGGAACATGACAAAAAACATAAGTATTAATGATCTTTATTAAGACAAAAATGGAAACATGGAAACTGTGTCTTCAATGATGTGAAATGCAGAGTTAGCCGTGCTTCTGGGTGAGAGGTTGTCTTCCATCCCTGGCAGAATGCGCGTCCTGTTACTTAGCCAGCGTTATTGTTGTTAATCAACCGTACTAGCAGCAGGGGTAACACAGACTGCAGAAGACTGTTCTGGTTCTGATAGTATGGATAGTAGCCAAAGCGAAAGAAGCGAAAGTTCTGCAAATATGAGAAACACTCATTGTTACATCCCAAGCGCACTATTGGTACTTCTTCTGACCTCTCTCTTTAGGCCTATTCAGACTGGTTAGATTTACGTGGAGACGTGGGGTAAAGTAATTTTACTGCATGATGTCTAAAATTTGCACAGGACAAAGAAATCTCTGCCTTCTAGTAACTCAATGCTCAATATGTAATGAACAACTGTAGGCTGCAATGAAATGTGATGAAACTTGGGTATTCTACAGGCTACAGCTGACAAAAAATCATACAAATTCACTCTTTGTTGTTTACATTTGGTTGCAGGCAAAATCATCACCCTGTGGTTGCCTAGCATTATTTACTATTCTTCAAGTGCCTCTATGCTAAAAAAATATGTGGGAAACTATGTTAAACAACAAATGACAGAATATCTAATTTTGAGAGTTGTTTTGGTGTGACGCAGGGTGGATACAAACCTCTCCACTGCGTTTCTCTCGGGCAAGCTCATCGCCATACTGGACACAAACACATGAACATACACGTTAGTCTTTTTTTTTAATAAATTCTGCATGGTCAATTCACCAGTTTAATGGCTTCACTAGTTACTTACAGGAGCTGCAAACGACAGGCAAAGGAGGCCAAGGAGGCACACAGCTATGATGGCTACTTTCATCTTTTCTTCTGATGCCTGTATCAAAAGTACAGTTTTACCCCACAAAAACAGCAAAGCGCATACAGTATTCACTTATAAATGAACACTTTCCAGATAGAGCATGATTCAATAAAGAGTATTGAACTTACCTGGAGATACAAGTCAGAGAAGCAGATTCAGCTCACACTGAGAAACTGGTTTAGTGAAACATTTTACGAAGGAGTGTTTTTAAAGGAAATATCTGTATACATGTAGCCAATCACGTGGACACTAGAACAATGATCTAGAAATCTGGGATCAATGAGGAAAAATGTTGAAATGGCAGATTTGGAGGTTTCGACCATGATTTATGAAACTGTTAACCACATTTGCATCATATGAATGATGCATGTTTTGCATGTTTTTCAGTGTCCTTAAAGACCATCTATTTGTCTGCCTGTCAGTCTTTGCCCGATGAGTTACGGGTTGGAGTTACCACACTGTAGCAAGAATTGTGTAAATGTTACATTCTGAGTCATTCAAGGTGTCAGCAGCACACTTAAGGTTGGCCACATATCCACAAATAGGTGTGTTTACAGAAGTCATGACAATCCACCTGAAATGAAAATAAAATTGCCTATTTGCTGCTTTCTTCATGTAATTCAATACAATTAACAAATCTGAAGACAATTGATAGGTAGATGGGTAGATACAGTAGATCCACATATCATATAATATATCGGCAAACATATACAGTATGTGTTAACATTTTACTGTAGCTTAGGGAATGCATGTTAATACTTAATACACAACTAATATCTGTAACAAGATCTGCATTAAGCATAATTGCCTGTGTTTTAAGTCTGTAATTGAGCAATATCTTGTATTCAAGAAGTAACTTGTCTTTGGTAAATTGTTGATAAGCAACAAGTTGGTCTGAGAAGGTGACTGATATGTATGGAGAGTTTAGACTGTTTTGATGTACAGTAGTGTCAAAAACACCTCTGCTCTGTGTTGGACACATATCCACAAGTTAACACACTGATCAGCAAGCTCCAGATGGTCTTGAATGAGTTTTTCCAATGGTCCAGATATTAGCAATTATTTTTTTTAAAAAGCATGACAAGTATGTTTTGTTATATGACTTGGTGGAGCGTATAAATTAAACATGACAAGAATGATAAGCATTAATGATCTTTATTAGAAGAAACATGGAAACATTGAGCCAGTGTCTTCAGTAACGTGACAGCCAAATATAAATGCAGAGTAAGCCCTGCTGTTGGGTGAGAGGTTCTTCCATCCCTGGCAGCATGCAGGTCCTGTTACTTAGCCCGCTGCAGCAGCAGCAGCAGGCGCCGGGGTGATCAACTGTGTCAGCAGCAGGAGCAGTAAAGGCTGCAGGTTATTGTTCTGGTTCTGGAATGGTGGGAAGGGGTACGGAAATGGGCCAAAGCCAAAGCCCCTGTTCTGAAAATATGAGAAACGCTCAACATTACATTTCAAATAGCCTACACTATTGCAACTTCCCTACTGACTGGAACCCAAGGAAGTCACCTAATAGCATAACTGACCTTTACTCATTGCCTGCTTTGTGTTGCTATTCAACCAGTTTAAAGAAAGATAAACACACTCTCAAATATATTCTTGTGCTTTTATTTATCCTGACAGCATGTGCAAGACGGACGCATTTCGGCAAACAGCCATCCTCAGCGTCTCTCAACTATTCAACCAGACACTGATTATCATTTTAGCATTGAGATCTTCATTGAAAAATATCCAAGACCATAGATCTTAGACCTACAGTATTATGAATATTCTACATTTTTGGTGTGACAAAGGGTGGAAACAAACCTCTCCACTGGAAGAGCGCTTCTCTCGGTCAAGCTCATCGCCATCCTGGACACAAACACATGAACACACTTTAGTCTTTTCATAAGTTCTGCATGGTCAATTCACCAGTTTAATAGCTTCACTAGTTACTTACAGGAGCTGCATAGGAGAGGCAAAGGAGGCCAAGGAGGCACACAGCTATGATGGCTACTTTCATCTTTTCTTCTGATGCCTGTATTAAAAATACAATAGAGTTAAAACAGCAAAGTATATGTGACAACATTTTAGATAGTGTATCAACAAAGAGTATTGAACTTACTTGGAGATACAATTCAGAGAAGCTGATTCTGCTCACACTGAGAAACTGGTTTAGTGAAAAGTTTCACCAAGGGGTCCTTTTAAAGGACATTCATGTCTAAATGTAGCCAATCACGTTGAAGAACTAAAAACTAGAATAATAATCATTATTTTTGTTAAAAAATGAGGAAAATGTTGAAATGGCAGATTTGGAGGATTTGGCCATGATCTGTGACACTGTTAACCACATGACATCATTTGCATGATGCATGTTTTGTTTCTCAGGGTCCTGAGAGACACAGTATCAGTTTGCCTGAGTCATTCAAGGTGTCAGGCTTGCCAAATATATCCAAAAATAGATGTGTTTGCAATTGTCATGACAATCCACCTTGAAAAAAAATGAATGTTTGTATTGACCAGTTTCTTCAAGAAGATATTCAAGAAGTAATTTTTACTTCCTAACAAGCAATAAGTTGGTTTTGATCTAAGTGTGACATGCAGGGCCACTAAATGGATGCAGGCAGAGGTAGTAGTATAAACAATGATATACTGTATATTTTCATTATCTTCTTTGTTTAAAAATGGTAGGGGTGAGCAAACACACCACCGTATAACCAAAAGAAAACCGAACATACATTTAACAGAACATTAAGATGCCCAGTAAGTTGGAAGTTGCTAAGAGGTTTGAAATAATACGGTTACCAATTAACTCTCAGATGGCTGCCTAGATGGAAGACTGTGTAGACACACACAACAGTATAATACTCAACCTTCAAAAGCAAGTTAGACCACGTGGGTATACATGTAGATAGGAGTCTCTCAGTACACACTGAACAACTAGGATGTGCTCACAATGCAAGCTAACGGTAGGCTGCAGTCTTAACGTTACCTTATCCATGTTACACAGCTGATCTAGCAGGCCACACTGGCCAGGGGGATTGGGGCCCTTAATAAAGGAAAGAAAACATCCCAAAAGAAAATGAAAACAAAGCAAACACACACTCATCAGTACCTGCAGAATGCTTCTGATATGGATACACTGGATAGCAAGGATTAACTTAATATAAACTGATACTGCCTGGGACATACTGTAGACTCCTAATGGCCCATGAGTAACAGTCTACCATGTGAAAGCACTAAGTCAGAGGTTAGGGAACCCAAAATGAACTAATACGGCCGCCAGCTATTTTGATTGATTGACCCTTATGGCCATGGAGTAACAGCATGTGGATGCACTTGTTAACTTGCATGATCTGATCTCTATGCTCAGCTTCCACACTAAGGCACAGCACTCCACCTTGCAGGTAGCAAACCATGACAAGCACCATGAGATGAAACAGTGTATAGCACTCGGCACAGAGAAAACCAAACAAAATGAAAATAAACCAGTACAAACATGCATACAATTAGATGAAAATATACAGCTTTCTCAAACATATATTCACTGTAATTTTACGGTTATAAGCGACAGTCAATATATACAGGGAAAAGACGTAATTTTACCACAATTTATTTGTTTATTTGTTCATTTATTTTTACCGCAGTTATATGGTTACTGGTTGGCAACTGTTGCTGCTAACATACAGTATATAATTAAATAACACAAAGATAGCACCAACCAATATTAATGACATTACTCTTGAACAAAAGTACGTAATTTATTGATGTAATTCTTTTAACATTTATAAGAGAAATTCTACAAATATGCTATAAAAAAGGTGTGTTAACTTACATAGCCATTAGATCCAAGGTACTTCGTTGTTAGCAATTAGGCCTACTCTGTATTGGAGGGACAGATGAATAAATACAGTAGGTTGTCAATAAAGTTGTAGGACTATTACAAACAGGCCTCTATTGACAATTTAAGTTTCTCTGAACATGAAGCATGTTACAGCTACAATGAAATGACAAACTGGTGTACATACACAACTCAAATGAATAATTTTCACATAAACAAAGATACTGATGCTTACAGGATTGTTTAAGCATTTACCTCAAGCTAGCCTTTCTGAGGACTTTCAATTAGCACATAGCCTAAGGCTAAAAATGCCAGGCTATGCTATAGGCTAGTTAGCTAAATATAGCTAGTTGGGTTCTACAAACCTATACAAACCAGACAAAAACAGACAAAAGAGACCTCCTTCTCGTGGCAGCTGTTAACTTAACCTTTTAATGTTAGCTAATCGTTAGCAGTTAACAGTATAACTGAATTTCCTTGCATTTCAACAAAACCTTACCTTTGGAAAGCTGTGCATCTTCTTTCACAAAGATTATTCCATCCTGCATACATTTTTTACACTTCAGAAGCTCCTGTTTTGAAAGTTGCTGCATCACTTGGTGAGTGAGTGAGAACAACAAAGTAACAGTCACAAAATCTTCTGAGTAAACAGTTTCTGAGTGAAGCGTGACATATTCAGCTTTCTAAGAGGCTGCATTAAGGGTAATCAAACTGCGGTAATAAAGGAGGAAAGATGGCTCTCAAAGATAAAATACAGTATGGCGCCCAGAGTTTATTAGGTGAAAGCATAGGGTGAAAGCCGTATTTGCAGAGGGATAACTGTTGTGTGGCGGAATAACACTTGGGAGCACTTCGACACGGTGCGGTAATATCATCAATCTTGCACTTTCAGTTTCACTTTGGAGTGAGGATATTACTGTGCCTGAGTCTAAGTGCTCCCAAGTGTTATTCCGCCACACAATATAGTTATCCCTCTTATGTACCTGCTTAGAAATGCACCACATTTTATTTTGTCTCACCATACTTGTGTGACTACTCGTGTAACTGTATTTTAATAGGGAAAACATGGAGGTAGGCTGGGCTAGCTAAGTGCTATCAAAGTAGCGCACCAGAGCCAGTGAGTGCATGTATTGAAACGTGAGAGGTATGTATCAACTCGTCTTAGTTAAGGGAATAACGTAGTTTAATATGAAAAAAAAGAAAAAAAAACAGTGAAGTGTTCCTTTAAAGCTTGCTCTGCCAGGTAAAAAGATGGATCTTATCTCTTACAGGTATGTCTCTAATCTTTTGTTTTACAGATTAGTACAACACTGTTTTTGCTATTGTATTTAACATCACATTTGACACCATATCTGTGCATACATTCAGCATCTCTTGAAACCCAGCTCTGCTAGGAGAAAATATAGCTAAATCATGGCCATACATAAGGTGGTTTACTAGAGTGTTGCCAATCATGCAGCCTGTACTGGCTCTTAGTTGAGATATACTGTATGAATAGTAAAAAGGGCAGGTGAGAGTGACGCCCTCTGACAAACTCCATTACCCACGCCAAAGGGTGTAGAGACTACATTCTCCCACTTGACCTGCATGCTGTGGTTAGCATACCAATATGCTAGGATCTTAATTATGCTACTGATACACCTAGCCTGGGTGTTCCCATCCTGCCTTGCGTGGTGATTTCATTCACGCTGCTAAGGCAGTCTGGAAACCGCCCTAATTTTTGCCTGAGATAGGGGACCAATCACAAAACAGGGGGGAAAGCAAGACGATGATGAGCTATGCACAGACGCATTTGATAGACATCCGTGGCGCCCAATGAACGGATCTGGGCATTTTTTCAATTTTGAGAAAATGAACGTTTGGTTGGCAGACCACGTCTCATTTGAGAAGTGGTAGGCACTAGCCAGGCTAGGGTGCAGCGAGAGCAGTAGAAAAAACAGAGTGGGAACACTCCCATAAGAGACTGTGGAAAAAGTAGCAGTGCTTGCATGCCAGTTTCTGGGTTAGGAGAGTTTTGGAACTTCAGTTCAAACAGACAATCTCTTGGTCAGTAGTCAATTACTTAATTGATTACACTCTCTAGCATCCAGAAATACATTCCATCCTCCTGCGAATCACCCATTCAGCACAGTTTTTTGGAACTTTTGATCGTTTGTCGGTGACATCAAAGAGTGTTGCAGTTCTCTCTCTCTATGGCTCTGGGTACACCTCTATGAATGAGCTTTGAAAACAACTTAAAATGATTGGCTTTGTCAAAATCCTTTGATGCATCAATAAAACTAATTAAAACCGGAGAATTCAGTCTTCTACTGTATATATTTCAACCACTTCCTTGAGGGCATATATGCATAGATCAGATACCATGCTTAGCCTTGAAGCCAAACTGCTTGTCTCTGTGGTATCGATATAAAGACTTAGTCTATCTAATCAAATTCTTTTGAGCATTTTGGATAACACACTGACAAACGCAATTAGTTATCCAAGCTGCTTTGTCTTTGTCCTTTGCTTTGTCCTTGATGACAGGCACCAAGGTAACAGACAACACGGAGTGCAGCAGTAGACCATGAGTCATAGAGCCTGTAAAGCAGATTGCAAGAAGAGCCGCAGCCCTCAGACTTGCACATGTAGGTGCTCTGCAGTGATCTGATCTAAGCCACTTGCTTTGTTATCAGCTACAGTAGCTACTCTAATTGCTTGTTACACCCTTGTAGGCCCCTCTCTGGGCCTACTGTACCTTTCAGGACCAGGAGCAAGGCCTTATGCATTCTTGGCTTCAGCATAAGCACCCACGCCTGTTCGATTAATTGAGTTTAAAATAAAATGATTTTTCGTAAAATTGATTTTTCACTTTAGGGTAAATCCAAAAGGGGTTGTTTTGTTGTTGTTATTTACAAGAGGTCTGCAAGAAAAGCCAGATGGCAAAAGTTCAATAATCTTTTTTAATACTGTACTCCCTTGATAAGAGCAAGGTTTGCACTTAAATCCCAAAGCTGGATTTACATTTCTGGGTAGATACACATCCATCCCTTAAAAGACCATCAGTTCTACCATAGTATAACATCATATCTTCATTTGTGAGCTTAGACCAATCCAGTTTAGCTTTACAGTCACTATTAAGTTCTTGTGACATTTCTGGGAGACTATACAATCAAGTACGATAACAAAAGGGACATGGTAAGACGATGCCTCATAAACAATTTCCATTGATCTTATGAGCATCAGCAGTACTAATGCAGTGGTCAAGCCACGATGTAGAATGTTAGGCCTCACTTATTTAGCAATTACACGTAGTTTAAAAAAGACACAACGTTTATGTTCTGTTATATCATAACATATAAAATGGAACATGACAAGAAATATAAATTGATGATATTTATTAGAAGAAACATGGAAACAGTGTCTTCTGTGATGTTACAGACATATAGAAATGCAACGTTAGCTCTGCTGTTGGGTCTTCCATCCCTGGCAGCATGCAGGTCTTATAACTTAGCCCCCTCCTGCAGCAGCGGCGTTGTTGTTGTTGTTCTGGTTATTGATTAACTGTTGCAGCAGCAGGGACAATAAGGTCTGCAGGACACTGTTCTGGTTTGGATTGAAGAAGCCAAAGCCCTGCACATATAAGAAACACTCATCAACTCAGATGCACTGTAACAACTTCCTTACTGACTAAAACCCAAGGAAATCACATAACAAGGAAGTCACATAATAATGATTACATTAGTTACGAGGCAACATCATCACCCTATAGTACCATTACATTATATATTACTGAGTGCTTTGTCAAGTGCCTAGTATGCTAAAAAAAAAAAAACTTAAAAAAAAAAGTAAAAGAGGAATTCTGTTTAAACAGGGCATACTGTATCTACACACATTTTTACAGAAGAATAAATGTTAACCGCACTGTTTCTTTTCCCCCAGATACTTCCCTGGTAATAATTACTTGACCCCAAGTGGCCATACTAAACTAATCCTGTCCAAATAGCTATTGGCTGTTTCACACATGTTCCTATTCAATCAGACATTGATTTTAGCACTGATATCTTAATTGAAAAGCATAACCTGAGATTATGGATCTTACACCTTTCAGAAATATTCTGAGAGTTGTTTTACTGAGACAAAGGAAAGAAACTAACCTCTTCACTGGAGGAGCGCTTCTCTCGGACAAGCTCATCTCGGGCAAGCTCATCGCCATGCTGGACACAAACACATGAAAATACACTTTAGTCTTTTCATAAGTTCTGCAAGGTCAATTCACCAGTGTAATGGCTTCACTAGTTACTTACAGGAGCTGCATAGGAGAGGCAAAGGAGGCCAAGGAGGCACACAGCAATGATGGCTACTTTCATCTTTTCTTCTGATGCCTGTATCAAAAGTTCAGTAGTGTTTTATTCGCACAAAAACAGCAAAGCACATACAGTATGTGAACACTCTCCAGATGGTGTATGACTTACCTGGAAGCAGATTCAGCTCACACAATAAACATTTCACCAAGGAGTCTTTTTAAAGGAAATATCTGTTTACACACAGCCAATCACGTTGAAGAACTAGAAGTGGACCAATAATCTTCTAATTATTAACAATCAAAGAAAATGTTGCAATTGCAGATTTGGAGGATTTGACCATGATTCATGAAACTGTGTTGCACGTTTCTCAGGATCCTGAGCGACACTTTATCTGTCTGCCTGTCAGTATCTACCCGATGAGTTACCACTCTGTAGCAAGAATTGTGTAAATGTATACATTAGCATTCTGAGTCATTCAAGGTGTCAGCAGCACACTTAGGAAAGGCTTACCACATTTTGCATTTTGCATTGCTATTTTGGTTTCATTATTATTATCATTATTACTACTTACTAATCTTTACTATGTTTCTTTAAAGTTATTTTATAATTATTTTACTTTATTTTTATTTTATTTTTATTTTATTTTATTTTACAGCACTTTGGTCAACTGTGGTTGTTTTTTTTTTTTGCGATCAAATGTTTATTTTATTAAATGCAAAACCATACAAAACACAACATATGGTATTTTTTCATACATTCAATGAGGCATTAACAAAAAGAAAAACAATCCAAACCATTAACAGACATGTACATAAAACAGAGACATAGACATACTGTAGACAAAAAACAAAACAAAACAAAACAAAACAAAACAAAACAAAACAAAACAAAACAGAGGGGATTTATCACAGCAGACAGTGGAAAATGCTATAGAGCTAAAAGCATTTCTTTCAAAGATTCAGCAAGACTGTGCCAAAAATCTAAAGTCTTGTCGGATGCGCCATTAATTCGAGCAGTAGACAGCTCCAGATATGTAATGTCCAAAAAGGAAAGAGACCAGTTCTTAACAGAAAGAGTGTGTGGTGGCTTCCAACGAGTTACAATAAGTTTCTTCGCGGCTGTCAGCCCAGCAAAGACAGCACGCTTATTGAGTTTGGAAAGATTGAGGTCTGATAAGTCGTTTAAAATCAATGCACCCACAGACACAGGTATTGCACCATTGACCAGGTCAGATAAATTGGAAGCCACACTGTTCCAAAACCTACTGACCGGTGGACAGTCCCACATCATGTGCAGGTAAGTGCCCTGAGCTTTCAATGAACAGTGTGTGCAACAAGAGTCAGTAAGGAAATTCATGTGATGCAATTTCACTGGTGTGAGATACGTCCTGTGAGCAAAATTGAAATGAATTTGTTGATGGTCTGGGTTTCGTGATACTTGTGAAATATCAGACCACATATCATGCCAATCAAATTCTTTGTCTAATTCAGGGCAGTCTCGTTCCCAGATCTTTTCAATAGGAAGCCCAAATTGTGTAGGTACTATCAAAAGTTGATAGAGTTTGGATACCATTCCTTTATTTGTAGATTGTATGGCAAACAAATTCCGAATTGGGTGAGTGGGCAAAGGTCCCTGCCAAGGAACACCATATGCCTTGAGCGCTGATCTCAACTGTAAATAAAAGAAAAAAGAGGAACCTGGCAGATTGAATGCATTCTGAATATCAGAAAAAGAGAGTAGACCATCATCATTAAAAATATCCTTTAGATGATGAACGCCACTCCGCTCCCACTGAGGATATGATACAGGCCTCCCGCCTATCATTAGAGCTTTATTATTGAATATTGGTGAAAGGGTGTGCCACTTAAATAGAAGACGACGATGTGCTTCCACCAGTCTCCATGCGCGTATAAGATAGGAGACGATAGGGCCAAATCGTAGCTGGCATTGCTTATTAGAGACGTTGGCAAAAAGTACGTCCTGAAGAGACCAGGGTTCTACTAAGTTGCTTTCTAAAGAACGCCAGGAGACAGAGGAATGAGGGTCAAACCAAGAAAGCAAAGGCCTGAGTACAAATGACCAAAAGTAAAATTTAAAATTAGGAACAGAAAGACCGCCGTCCTCCCTCCTCCTTTGTAAAATCGACATTTTCAAGCGTGGCCGTTTCCCCTTCCATACAAAACGAGAGACTTTAGACTGAAGGTTACTCCAGTAATCAGATGGAGGGGGGAGAGGAAGCATCGAACTAACAAAATTTATCCTTGGTAAAATGTTCATTTTGACAATAGAAATACGTGATTGAATGGACATGGGAAGAACCATCCATCTATCCATATCCTTCAAAACACTGGTTAAAGTGATGGAGAAATTATGCCTGATAATCTGATTCAAAGTGGGAAAGATTTCTATACCCAAATATCTAAACTGATTTACAATAGGAATATCAACAGAAAGGGCTGAGCTTTGGGCATGAATATTAAGATGAAGAAGAGCAGATTTGGTCCAATTAATTTTAAATCCTGATAATTTCCCAAATTCCTCACAGATAGACAGGAGATGGGGTACAGACTGAGTAGGGTTTTCCAAAAACAGCATCACATCATCTGCATACAATGACAGGTGATGTTGAGTATTATGAATGCATATCGGAGAAACCATGGCGCTCTGTCTAATAGCTTGAGCAAGTGGCTCAAGTGAGATGACAAATAGAGAAGGACTTAATGGACATCCCTGACGTGAAGACCTAGAAACTGAAAAGAGAGCTGAGAGATTCCGGCCAGTTAATACCTGAGCTGAAGGATTGGAATATAAAACCTTGATCATTTTAATAAAAGTGGAGCCAAATCCCATTACCTCCAAAACTGACCACAAGAATGACCATTCTAATCTGTCAAAAGCTTTCATTGCATCTAGGGAGAGAAGAGACATTGGCGTCCTACTGTCCGCTGCAGCATCAATGATGTGCAGTAGGCGTCGAACATTATCTGCTGCCAATCTTGATTTTATAAACCCTGTTTGATCAGGACTGACTAATGCTGACATGTGTGGCTCAAGACGGAGGGCAAGGAGTTTAGCAAAAATCTTTATATCAGAGTTTAACAGGCTAAGAGGGCGATAGCTAGAACACTCTGTAGGGTTCTTATCTCTTTTCAAGAGTAAGGAAATTAAAGCAGTGTTAACATCCCTGGAAAACCCACCCTTATCAATAGAGACATTAATCATATCAAGAAGGTAAGGACTCAACTGATCCCAAAAAGTAATATAGAATTCAGGGGGGATTCCGTCAATGCCTGGCGATTTACCTTTCTGCATTTTCTGCACAGCTACTCTCAGTTCCTCTGATGTAATTGAGTTATCTAGGCCTGCAGAGTCCACTCTAGAAAGTTGGGACAAGTCCAGTTGAGCCAACCAGCCATCACACTGCTGTTTATCTAGAATAACCTCTGATTGGTACAGGTCAGAGAAGAAGGTTTTAAAAGTGCTATTAATCTCCTTTGGATCAGTGCTGATACTACCATCTGTTATCTGTATGGCTGGTATGTCAGAGAAATTATCACAAGTCCTAATTCTCATAGCAAGCAGGTGGCTGGGTCTGGCACCATGAAAATAATATCGCTGTCTTGTTCTATGAATTTGAAATTCTGATTTCCGTTTCAAAATATTATTAATTTCCTTCTTGACTAAAGCACGCTCTAAAGCCACTTGTTCTGAGAATTTACATTGCAAAGCAGCATCTAACCTCATAAATTTGTTTTCAAGAGTTTGCAGCTGACGAGATTTTTCCTTCTGTGCATTAGAGCAGAACAGTATAGCGTTACTCCTAATAAAACCCTTTATGGCATCCCATAGTATTCTTGAGTCCTCCACTGAGCCAACATTAAAATCTGCAAATTCCTTGAATCCAGTAATAAATTGAGCAATATAAGCTTCATTCTTTAATAAAGACGTGTTAAATCGCCATCTAGCTGCACGACGAGATAGGTGACCCAAAGTGGTGGAGCAAAGGACACCCTTATGATCAGATAAAGCCATTGGTAGTAAGATTGCCTTCTCAATAGAGTAAAAAAGTTGGTGAGATGCAAAAAGAAAATCAATTCTAGAAAAAGATTTATGTCTGCCTGAATAGAAAGTATAATCTTTTGAGGAGGGATTGACCATCCGCCACGTGTCCATCAGCCCTAGAGTACTGGCCCATGATTTTAAAGCCTTAGTAGCCTGGCCCTGGTCCCCTGATGATGTCGCATTTGACCGGTCAAGAACAGGGTCCCACACCGCATTGAAGTCTGCGCCAACAACAAAAGAGTAATCAGTCAATTCTAGCATTTTTACAGTAAGAGTATCATAGAAAGTGGCATCAAAAACATTTGGGGCATATGCAGAGATGAGTGCTATTTTCCTAGAATTAAATTCTGCTTTAGTAATGACAATCCTGCCCGCATCATCTGCCCAAGATGACAATACCTTAAGTGGAAGATTACGCCTAGCCACAATTGCTACACCTTTCGTCTTTGTGGTAGCCGAAGAGAAGGCCACAGTGTAATAAAATCTGTTAGCCAAACGTCCAGCATCCACATTTAACAGATGCGTCTCCTGGAGCAACGCAATATCAACTTTTTTACTCTTCAATAAGCTCAATGTGCTCGCGCGTTTATGGGGAGCATTCAACCCACCACAGTTCCACACTAAAAAAGAAAGTTCAGCCATTATCAAGAAAAAAAGGTTGTAAATAAAGGCACATACAGGCTGAAAAGGCTGAAAAACGCTGATCATAGCCTTCCACATTACATTTCAACAACTGTGCATCCAAAGTTAGGTCCCTCCGTAAAAACAACATAGACATAGACACATAGAACAAAAAATCTAAACAAAGAGTAAAAGAGAAGAGAAAATACATAGTCAAACTGCAGGTCTGTGATCCAAACATGGATATGGGGCAGCGCAGGGATAGACCAGCCCAAAACTTTGAACGGTAGGGCTATGGCATACCCATGAGCCTAATAAAGAGCTCGTTAAACATCTACAAAAAAGGCCTAACCAGGCATTGAAAAGTGAGAAGTGCAGAGCATGTCATGTAATGCCAAAAAAACAAATAGTTGTTAATAACCTTAGTTCGCTAAATAAGCCACTTTATGCTAAACTATTAATAGGCTAAGGCAAGTAGGCTAGATAGCCTTCAAAACAGATATAGCATAGGCTACAAGTGAAGATCAGCCAAAATGACGTAAACTGGCAAAACAGTCCTTGTGAGCCAGGCTCATTACAAAGTCTGTACACATCTCGTAGAAATGTTCAAAAAACGTCCAGTTCTTAAATTAGAATACCCAAAAGAACAAACCAGTGATCCGTATCGCGAAGTGTAGATTCACCCTCAGTAAGCCGCTCAGTCACCTGGCTCAGCGATGTCCGCGGAAGTGTCGGCCAAGTTCGCTGAAGTTGCGGAGATTGTAGCCAAGTAGTCCTCTGCCTCCTTGGGAGAGGAGAATGATCTGTATTGTGCTCCATCCTTGATTTTCAGCGTAGCAGGATACAGTAGAAAGAAGTCCACGCCGTTAGCCCGGGCCGTGTTCATAGCCTGGTGGAAGGCTTGGCGGCGCTTTACAGTAAAGTTGCTGTAGTCTGGCGAAAAACGAATCTTCCGACCATCAATGGAGAGAGGGTTTTTCTTGGCAGCACGCAAGATGGCCTGACGAGTTGTGTAACGAAGCACGTTGAAAATCATTGTACGATTAGCTCCCCGACTGCGTGTGTCACTGTAGATTCGATGAGCCCTCATAATCTCAATCTGAGTGTCCGAGAGGGTCGGGAACCATTTGGGGAGGGAATGAGTAAGATATTGAATGGCATTGGAGCCTTCGAGCCCCTCTTCCAAACCCACGATGCGAACGTTACACCTTCTGTTTCTATCTTCCATGTCTGCCAATTTCGACTCCACGTCTTGCATAGACTGGCCATAACTATTGAGCGCACTGGAATTGCTCTGGACAGTAGTTTTAAGTTGCTCCACGTCATTTTTGATGGAACCCAAGCTTGCCGTTAGGGAGGCTAGTTCAGCATGAATAGCAGTTAGCTTCTCTACGTTGTCTTCCCCCACCTTCTGAAGCTGCGTCAGACGCGGTTCAAAGAAGCCTCGCTGTTTTTCCAATACGGAGTCCGCAATAGCGTCAACATCTTGCCGACAAAGTTTGTTCTTCGAAGACATCTCGTCCACTTAGTTCTGACACATAAATTGAGGCAATATTTCAACGAATAACTCGCAAGCAACAACAATTTGTCAAGGTCGGGCCAGGAGCTAAAAACCTAGGCTGCCATCTTGTCCAGTAGATCACGTGACTCCAACTGTGGTTGTTTTTTAAATGTGCTATATAAATAAATTGACATTGACATTGACATTGACATTGCCATGACAATCCACCTTAAATAAAATAAAATTGCCTACATGTGTTGCTCACTTGCCTGCGATAAAACACAATTCACAAATCTGATGACACAATTCATAGATAGATAGATAGATAGATAGATCTTATCATACTGTATAGGCTACATAGGCTATATGCGGTATCACTTTTGTTTTGGAGAATGCATGCTAATCATTGATACTATTTGTAACAAGATCTGTATTAAGCATACTTGCAAATGTATTACGTTTTTAGTTGAACAATATCTTCTAAGATATTCAAGAAGTGATTTGTGATTGGTAAATTGTTAATAAGCAAGAAGTTGGTTTTCAGGAGGTTATATACTGTCATAATGGAGAGTTTATAGACTGTTTTGATGTAGTGTCAAAATCACCTCTGCTCTGTGTTGTACAGATATCCATAACTTAACACACTGATCAGCAACCTTCAGATGGTCTTGAATGACCTTTTCCAACGGTCCATATATTAGCAATGTTTAAAAAGCATGAGAAGTTTATGATTCGTTATATGACTTGGTAGAGCATATAAATGAAATATGACAAGAAATACAAGTATTAATGATCTTTATTGAAAGAAACATTTATGCAGTGTCTTCAGTGATGTGACAGACAAATAGAAATGCAGAGTTAGCCATGCTGCTGGATGAGAGGTTGCCTTTTGTCCCTGGCAGCATGCAGGTCCTGTTACTTAGCCCCCTCCTCAACCAGCAGCAGCAGCAGCAGCAGCAGGAGCCGGGGTCAGGAGCCGTCCCAGCAGGAAGAACAGTAAGGGCTCCAGCTGATTGTTCTGGTCCTGGAATGGTGGGAATGGGTACGGATATGGTCCAAATCCAAAGCCCCCGTTGTTCTGCAAATATGAGAAAGCTCATCATTCATATCAAATGCAATATTGCAACTTCCCTACTGACTGAAGTCCATGGAAGTCATAACAGCATAACAGACCCCCACTCATTGCCTGCTTCACTGGTGCTATTCAACCATTGCTTTTTATTTTAGCACTGAGATATTTGTTGAAAAACATAACCTGTCTGAGACAATGGACCTATTATGAATATTTCACATTTTGAGAGTTGTTTTAGTGTGATGGACGGAGGAAACAAACCTCTCCGCTGGACGAGCGCTTCTCTCGGTCAAGCTCGTCACCATGCTGGACACAAACACATGAACATACACTTTAGTCTTTTCATTAGACCTGCATGGTCAATTCACCAGTTTCATGGCTTCACTAGTTACTTACAGGAGCTGCATAGGAGAGGCAAAGGAGGCCAAGGAGGCACACAGCTATGATGGCTACTTTCATCTTCTCTTCTGATGCCTGTATCAAAAGTACAATAGATATGTATCCACTCAAAGCAGCAAAGCACATATGTGAAAACTTTCCAGATAGTGTAGACAACTCACCTGGATATACAATTCAGAGAAGCAGATCCAGCTCACTGAGAAACTGGTTTAGAGAAAAGTTTCACAAAGGGGTCTTTTTAAAGGACATTCATGTCTACATGTAGCCAATCACATTGAAGAACAAAAAACTAGAACAATAATCATTGTTTTTGTTAACAAATGAAGAAAATGTTGAAATGGCAGATTTGGAGGATTTGGACATGATCTGTGACATTGTTAACCACATGACATCATTTGCATGATGCATGTTTTGCATGTTTTCCAGGGTCCTAAGTGACACGATATCTGTCTGATAATAAACGGCTAACCCTAACAATGAGTAACTGCACTAGCAAGAATTGTGTAAATCTAACATTCTGAGTCATTAAGGTGTCATTGCCACATATCCAAAAATAAACGCATTTGCAATAGTCAGGACACCACCTTAAATAACAGTTTTTAACATGCTGCTCTATGATTCTGATATGCTCAGCTTCAAGACACAACAAGAAGTACTGTGTAAACGAAACAATGGCACTCAGCACAGAGAAAACTAAACATAATGAAAATAAACCAATTCAAACATGCATACAACTAGATGTACCACATAGCGGTACAAAATATGACCGCCACTCAGTCCTGCAAATCCTATCTGCAAAAACAAATGACACATGCCAATTTGTGACAATCTCCTTCTCCATCCCCATTGCTTCTTTGTGTGTTTGTGTGTTTATGTGTGTTTATGTGTGTTTGTGTGTATTTACGCCCAGCTCACAGCACAACACAAAAGATAGAAAAAATAAATGACTGAGTGCTCTTCTCGGTCGTCGGTAAACTGTTGATATCCTGGCCTCAATGAGGAGATAGATTTTAGACCCTTTCTTTAGAAGTACATGGGGATTGGGTTGTGTCTTGGTCTATAAATATATGTTGTTATTTATTTCTGCATCTTTATTATATAATAACCTACATGTAATGCTATCTTTAGATAATTGCAATGAAACCTCTAGATAAATTGGAAGATTGATGTTAATTAGTCACATGACCACTGTCAGCCAATGATGTCTTTTAGATAATTTGTCAGATTGATTGCCAGTTCTATATACTCCCTAAAAAGGGACTTGTCTGTTTTACGCCCTGACAAAAATCCCAGTAAAAGAGTCGCCTGGAGAAGGCCCAGTGGCCACTACATTTTTTGACAACACAAAAGATCTTGACACAGTTTAACCAATAATATAATTATATATAATTATAAATAAATTACATTTATTTAAAGTAGACTACAGGAAATGTCTAGGAGGTGGAAATTAAGTGCATGGATGCGTGTCAGTCATGTGTAATTGAGTAGAGGAGAGAGAGAGAGAGAGGGAGAGAGAGAGAGAGAGAGACCGATACAAGGCATGACGATGATACAGTTAGGCTTATACATTTTTGAACCGATGCTAAAGTTGAATAAAAGAGGTATGTGATGATGTTGGGCTATTGGGGCTGATGAGGGATGTATATCCTGGATCCATGAAATAGAATGCCTTTAAAAACAAAAATCTGCCTGCCTCTATGGGAATTGAACATAGGGGTGAGAATACTTATGACCCCTGTATTTTAAGGAAAAACATTTATTTATCATGACCGCCGCTAGCCAATAGCTGCTGACTTACTGTACACTTACACATACACACTCTCATGTTTATATGAGCTGCAAGAGTAGGAGATATGCATATAAGTTGCACAAATAGGAGATACAGACAAGTTGACAAGTGTCATTTATTTTTGCAGAGAGGATGTGCAGAACTGAGTGGCGGTCATATTTTGTACCACAATGCGGTACATCTAGTTTACGATGTATTATTTATTCACAAAGGAAATTGGTGTCCTTAATGGTTGGATGTTTCCTTATTTTTTTACTTAGGGCTTTAAAGCAACACTAAAGCATCTTTCCTCTGTCGCATGCACGTTATTTGTTTATCAGGCAAATAATGATGTCCACAGACAAGGTAGAGTAAGTTGCATGATATTATTATAGTATGATGTATTGCGACATTGAAGCAAGTCAAAGTTGTCGTTTTTTTTCTGTCATTCCATCAGACTACAGATCCGCTACCCAAACTGGTAAACTTGCATACTGTAGTGTGGTTATAAATGATAGAGGGCCACGAAGTGAGTGCAGAAGTGCCGTTCACCCTGTTACGAGTAGATGAATCTCTGAAAGTATTTTGGAAACATCATTTTGAGGTACAAAAAATTCTTTAGTGTTTCAAAAAGATGGTTTTATATTCCTCCTTTTAGTCAACTCTACCATGGGTTCAAAAATGTATGAGCCTACAACTGCCAACGCCAGCCCCAAGTGTGGCCAATCTCCCTTAATTCACCTCCCCACTGCAGGCTGGCAACCTGCTCATGGCACCATGGAAAACAGCAGGCAGCCCGTAGGGGGAGCAGAGGGGCGTCACAATGTGTGTGTGTGTGTGTGTGTGTGCATGCGTGCATGTTAGTACTGTAAGTAAGTATATTTTTTTGATCCCGTGAGGGAAATTCGGTCTCTGCATTTATCCCAATTCGTGAAAGCACGCAATAATGAAAGGTAAAGCACACACTAACCCAGAGCAGTGAGTTGCCTGCCCAAACATCGGCGCTCAGGGAGCAGTGAGGGGTTAGGTGCTTTGCTTAAGGGCACTTCAGCTGTGGACTGGTCAGGGATTGAACTGGCAACCCTCCGGTTACAAGCTCGAAGCCCTAACCAGTAGGCCATGGCTGCCCTTTATATGTAGTATGTGCATGGGCATACTCACACCACCAGATATTAGCAATTATTTAAGAAGCATGAAAGGTGTATGTTTTGTTATGACTTGGCAGAGCATATAAATGATAAACATGACAAGAAATATAAGTATTAATGATCTTTATTAGAAGAAACATTGAAACAGTGTCTTCAAAGGTGTTACAGCCAAATATAAATGCAGAGTTAGCCCTGCTGTTGGATGAGAGGTTCTTCCATCCCTGGCAGCATGCAGGTCCTGTTACTTAACCCGCTGCTGCAGCAGCAGCAGGCGCCGGGGTGATCAACTGTGTCAGCAGCAGGAGCAGTAAGGGCTGCAGGTTATTGTTCTGGTTCTGGAATGGTGGGAAGGGGTACGGAAATGGGCCAAAGCCAAAGCCCCTGTTGTTCTGAAAATATGTGAAACACTCATCATTACATTTCAAATGCACTATTGCAACTTCCTTACAAACTGAAACCCACACAACACACAACAGCATAACAGACCATCTTGTATTGCCTTTTTCACTGATGTTGCTGATCAACCAGACATTGATTTTTTTTTTTTTTTTAGAACTGACATCTACACTGAAAAACATAACCTGTCTGAGACTATGGATCTTAGTCCTATTATGAATATTCTACATTTTGAGAGTTGTTTTGGTGTGATGGACGGAGGAAACAAACCTCTCCACTGGACGAGCGCTTCTCTCGGTCAAGCTCGTCACCATGCTGGACACAAACACATGAACATACACTTTAGTCTTTTCATAAGTTCTGCATGGTCAATTCACCAGTTTAATGGCTTCACTAGTTACTTACAGGAGCCGCATAGGAGAGACAAAGGAGGCCAAGAAGGCACACAGCAATGATAGCTACTTTCATCTTTTCTTCTGATGCCTGTCTCAAAGGTACAAAAGAGTTTTATCCACAAAAAAACAGCAAAGTATACATATATGTGAAAACTTTCCAGATATACTATGTGTATCAACAAAGTGTATTGAACTTACCCGGATATAAACAGTTCAGAGAAGCAGATCTAGCTCACACTGACATGTTTCACCAAGGGGTCCTTTTAAAGGACATTCATGTCTAAATGTAGCCAATCATGTTGAAGAACTTAAGCTAGAACAATACTCATTATTTTTGTTAACAAATGAGGAAAATGATGAAATGGCAGATGTGGAGGATTTGACCATGATCTGTGACATTGTTAACCACATGACATCATTTGCATGATGCATGTTGTGCATGTTTTCCAGGGTCCTGGGCGACACGATATCAGTCTGCCTGTCAGTATACTGTATGCCGGATCATGAGTAACCACACTGTAGCAAGAACTGTGTATATGTAACATTCTGAGTCATTCAAGGTGTCAGGCTTGCCAGCTATATCCAAAAATAGATGTGTTCGCAATTGTCATGACAATCCACCTTAAATAAAAAATGAATTTGTTTTTTTTTTAAGCAGTTTCTTCATAGGTATTCAATAAGTAATTTATCCTTGGTAAATTACTAATAAGGAATTGTGACAGGGCCACTCAAGTTGTCCAACTAAATAGATGCAGACAGAGGCAAGTGGATCAATAATGTATTGATTATTTATTTTATTTATTTTCTTCATTTTAAACGGATGGTAGGGCTGAGCAAGACAATTGGACAGACTCACACACTCAAAATAAAACTGAACATACTGTACACTTGACCAAACATTATGATGCCCAGTGAGTTGGTAGTTCCTATGAGGCCTGAAATAACACAGACACCAAGTAGCCTACCTCTCAGGTGGCTGCCCATAAGTGATTGAGTGTGGCCAATCTCAATCTCCCTTAACCCTTAAGTGGGGTCAAAAATGACCCCAGAGGTTGCTTTCTTGCAGTATCTTCTTCATTTTACATTTTTTTCATTTAAAGGTATACTATGCAGGATTGGCGATTTCATCGCCAGTTTCGCTTTCACTTTTAATTTCCGCTCGTTTTATGCTTGCATATTTCTCTGCAGAGCTTCCCCTACAGCTTTAGCGTGTATATTTGACAAAACTCCTCAATCGGTCAGTCTGCCGTGCCTTTTCATGAGACTTTCATGACACTTCCTGGAGTAGAGCATGGGTGCGTGCCCGGTGTCTCCTGAAGTTGCAAGTGTGGTTTTACCGCTATAGACCACTAGAGCGGCCAAAAAAACCCACCGTTCGACCGGCAATGACCCATTTAATCATATTTTAGTGTTCTTGTGCAGTGTGTAGGAACTCTGACTTAACACCAAGTTAAACCGTTGCCAATGAAGAGAGAGTCCGTAGTAAGATTCAGCGTTTACTGACGTTTTTCACATTCAAAAGACATACGGTGAAAACTGTGAACAGTACAAAATACAAAGTATCAGTGTGTGTTCTTGTGAAAGAACGTAGCATTAAACAATGTATCTTTGGACAAAGGTGTCTGCTAAATAACCATAACCATAACCATAACCATCTTTCCCGTTAAGCACAGTCTAAAATGTTTGTTTACCGTTACTAAGGTAACCAATGGCGTTGTTTAACATGCAGGCTACTGTATGATAGCAAAATCGCTGCTAAGTGAAATAACACACATCATTTAAGTAATACTATCATTGTAATCATTCAGTTCATTCTTCAATTCAAATAATATACACATGCAATTAAACTTACGGCATTGCTTCTTAGACTTTGCGCAGTAGTTTAAAGTTAAGTCTCTTGGCTGTCTGTCTGTCTGTCAACCGGGTTCGTTTGTCAACAACAAACTATCAATGGCTTTAGAACGTCTTTGTCGGCAGACGTAGCATCAATGCATAACAAGTTTACAATGCATAACAATTTTAAAATTACACTAGGTAACTAGGTAACAAGCAAATGAAATGCAGTTGTCAGCTTCCCAAATAACAACAGCAATGAAAGACAATCAAAACAATTGGTTATCAAATTATTTCCAAGCAATAATAACATAAAGAAATTTGCTTTAAAATAAAAACAGAAAGGTAAATGCCTTAAAGGCAACACACATATATAACAGTATGGAACGAATTGATTAACTGAAAAACGTTGCATAGTATACCTTTAACCTTCCATGTATTCCTCAAATAGGTTGTCTTTGACATGAGGCCATTTGGATTTGTGTCTAATTGTTATATCTTTAAAGTAATTTCATGTTTTGTATCAATACCACCGTTCCGCATATGTGGGGTCAAAAATGACCCCAAGCATTTTCTATGGAATTTCAAAAGTTAACCCTAGGATCTTTTGATTTTTATCAACTGTGGCAGTCAGGTATACATTTACTGTTGATTATCACATCTCATATCAGCAGTCTCACCATCCTGAAGGCTATTTTTACACAACAACATAAATCTATCATCATATAATGTGGCGGCCAAGCGTTCATAGCGACGTCGTTTTTTGATCCTTCGATGTCCGCTCTTCCTATCATTGTGAAGCAGAATTCACCAAGCGATATTTACAGAGGGATTTGTTGATATAGCGTTCTTGGCCTGATTTGTATGACTTTTTATGCCTAAAAATAGGGCGGAAATCCATTTTTTAAGCCAATTGGCAGTATTTTCTGATTGACTGGATAACAAAAGAAGATATTCATAATCACGTAAATGTGTAAATGTTTTTTTATTTGATATATTAACACTACAAAACAAATATTTTCAACCTGGCTTTTTCCAATGGTCAGATTCTTTGCATCAAAAAATATATGCAGATCAGCGCATATTTAATTAGACATTACCTAATTAGCATATTTAAACATAAATACAGAAAACTTGCAATACGTTTTTTTCTCCTATTGATGTGAATATTCAACTGATAAAGTTTCATGAAGATATCTCTAAGTTAAAAATGTTACCCTATTCACCTAAGTTGAGATAATTTTAGGATGTTTACCTTTTTTGCCACTCTAAAAGCTGTTTTGTAATAACATTTTAATAAACAGTGATACATCAATATGTCCAACATGAAATAATTATTTTTTTGACAAATATATAATAAAAATCATCATCGTTAACCAAAATGAAAGACATTATTTGAGTTTACAGCAAAAAACGCATGCATTCTAATTGGGGTCATTTTTGACCCCACTCATGGAAGAGTGTACGTATTGGTAGCCTATGCATCTAAGGGTTAATTCACCTCCCCACTGCAGGCTGGCAACCTGCCATGTGACCACCATGGAAAATAACACATGGCCCATAGGGGGAGCAGAGGGGTGTCACAATGTGTGTGTGCGTGCATGTGAATATGTGTGTGCCTGTGTCTGTGTGCTTTAATATGTTATAATATTTAGAATATAATATCTATAATAGTAAACTTTAATATGTTATTACTGTAAGTGCTGGGCCCTTACAATTGTCCTAATCCGGCACCCCATGCGCACATACTGTACTGTATAGCATACTGATCAGCAAGCTCCAGATGGTCTTGAATGAGCTTTCCAATGGTCTAGATATTAGATATCTATTAATGCAAGGAACGTCTGTCTGTGTCACTCTGTCTGTCTGTCTGTCTGTTCCACGCATAACTCTCGAATCACTCATCCAACTGACCTTTGGCACAGGTCTTGCTAATGGCATGCGTGAGTGCAGTGCAAAGTTTGATCGCTTTCATGCAGTACGATGTCTTAAACAACGGACCGTTTCAAGATCGTTGATCTTGAATAAACGTGCTGAGTCCGACACACATGCACCCATGTTGGTAAGCAGGCTTGTTAAAGTAACCTAACGTTGCATAGGCTACTCTACATCAACAACCGCAGTTGCCTACCGCCCTAGCGGTTCTGTTGCCTGATCTCTGAACATCTAATGTAAATGCAAGGAACGTCTGTCTGTCACTATACTCCTATATATTTGTCTGTAGGCCAACTACGCATAGGTTAAATCTCGAACCACTCATCCGACTGACCTCAAATTTGGTAACGTTATGGGTCTTAAAATCAGGGGTATGTAATGCTCTACTAACTGCATAGGCCTGATTCTACATCATCGCCAATTTAACATGATCTACCTGCATCAACGTAATTGGGCAGCAAGTTTCTTGGAAAACAGTGTTTGTACGGGCACTGCACTAGTTTGTTTAAAATGCACACTATATTTGTGTTTTGATAGAGAATATAGGCTACATGGAAAAGTACATGAAACATTAATGAAATTTATTAGAGAAAACATGGAAACATAGAAACAGTGTCTTTAGTGATGTTACTGACAAATATAAATGCAGAGTTAACCCTGCTGTTGTGTGAGAGGTTGTCCTCCATCCCTGGCAGCATGTAGGTCCTGTTACTTAGCCCCCTCCTCCAGCGTTATTGTTGTTGTTGTTCTGGTTATTGATTAACTGTGCCAACAGCAGGGACAGTACAGTCTGCAGGGAATTGTCCTGCTGATAGTACGGAAAGAAGCCAAAGCCCTGCAAATATAAGAAACATCATTACTGTACATCTCAGATGCATTACTGCAACTTCCTTTCTGACTGAAACCCAAGGCAGTCACTGATCTTCTCTCTTTAGCCCTATTCAGACGGGATTAGTTTTGGAGACGTGGAGTGAAGTAATTTTACCACAGGATGTCTGTAAATGTGCACAGGATTAAGACATTTATGATGAAAGACTTCTGGTTAAACTCGGTTGTTCTACAGCTGAGAAAATATCACACAAATTCACTCTTCTTGTTGATTGCATTAGTTGCGAGATAAAATCATCACTCTGTGGTTTAAGTACATTATTTTATTACCATGTGATTCTTCAAGCGCCTCAATGTTAAAGAAAAAAAGTAAAATGTGGGAAAATATGTTTGAACTGCATATATATACATACATTTTCAAAGAGGGTCGTGTTATTCGCATTCATACAGGATTAATAGGTATTTCCCTGGTAATAATTACTGTTCTCTAAAACTATAAAACTTAAACCAAAGGTCTATTGACTGTTTCACAGATGTTGCTATTCAACCAGATTGACCATGGATCTAAGACATTTTCAAAATATTCTGAATTGTAAGAGTTGTTTTTGGTGTGACAAAGGGAGGAAACAAACCTCTCCACTGGACGAGCGCTTCGCTCGGGCAAGCTCATCTCGGGAAAGCTCATCGCCATGCTGGACACAAACACATCAACATACACTTTAGTCTTTTTATAAGTTCTGCAACGTCAATTAGTTTTATGGCTTCACTAGTTACTTACAGGAGCTGCATAGGAGAGGCAAAGGAGGCCAAGGAGGCACACAGCAATGATGGCTACTTTCATCTTTTCTTCTGACTCCTGTATCAAAAGTACAATACAGTTTTATCCACACAAAAATAGGCAGCACAAATGTGAACACTTTCGAGATGGTGTATGATTTAACAAAGTATATTGAACTTACCTGGAAGCAGATTCAACTCACACAGTAAAACAGTTCACCAAGGAGTCGTTTTAAAGTAAATGTCTATCTACATGTAGCCAATCACGTTGAAGAACTAGAAGTAGACCAATAATCTTCTAATTATTAGCAATTAAAGAAAATGTTGCAATCACAGATTTGGAGGATTTGACCATGATTTATGAAACTGTTAACCACATTTACATCATATGCATAATGCATGTCGGGGTCCCTAGAGACGCTTGATCTGTATGCCTGTCAGTATATGCCCGATAAGTTACCACAATAATTGTGTAAATGTAACATTCTGAGCCATTCAAGGTGTGCAAGTGTGCACTTATGAAAGGTTTGCCACATAGTCATGACAATCCACATTGAACAAAAATAAAAAATGAAATTGCATACATTTGTTGCTCACTTGTATGTGATTAAATACAATTCTCAAATTTGAGGACACACTTGATAGGTAGGTAGGTAGGTAGTTGGTAGGTAGATAGATCCACATATCATAACATATATCATATCATATCATATCATATCATATCATATCATATACTGTGTAGGCTACAGTAACACTTTAGTTTATGTTAATCATTAATACACAACAAAATATTCTAACAAAATATGTATTAAGCATAATTGCACATTAATTAAGTCTTTACAGTTTTTGCCCGTTGCTTGAACACTATAGACCCATGCTTAGACTAAAGTAACACAACTTTAAGTTTTGTTGCCATATCTCAAACACCTATACCTATACCTTAAACAAAAGTGCTGCTTTGCACTCTAGTTGCAATTCTGCAACACACTTACTCCTTTATGCAACACACTTGGTCCTGCATACTACTCTCTATGTCATACTAAGACACTTTGGTCAAAAATGAAATCTCAGAGTACCATTTGTTAAACACATGTATCCAAAATACAAAACACATCGGGTAATTGCAACCGCTCAAATACACACCTGAACGCACTTACTTGCAAAACTGAACACCAATCAGCCATCTACAAAAAGCCCATTCGTTTAGCCATTGGAAATGGTGATGTGAATGGTATATTTCCCAGTGTTGTGTCATTGTTTCCTTGTGTGTAGAGTTTTGGCACAATGAGTGAAGTTTTTCTGAATGTATTCAAGCAAATATGTTTTATATAAAGTAGACTAGTGTATTCCTCCTGATTTGCAAGTGTATGCATATGATGCAAGTGTGTTTCATTTTGTCACCAGAGTTACATTTTGACAAAGGATTGTTGGGTTTTGATTGCAGAGTTTAGGTACTGATAGAAGAGTTTCAATTTGGCATACAGGTGAAAGGTTTATTTCCTAGTGTTGAGTTATGTTCACTAGTGTGTAGAGTTTTGGTACAGTGAGCAAAGTTTTGCAAAATGTGTTCAAGCAAGGGGCAAAAACTGTAATTGAGCAATATCTTCTAAGGTATTCAAGAAGTAATTTGTCCTTGGTACTGTACATTGTTAATACACGAAAAGTTGATTTTGAGAAGGTTATTGATATATTCTGTCATAATGGGGAGTTTATAGACTGTTTTGATGTACAGTAGTGTCAAAACCACCTCTGCTCTGTGTTGCACACATATCCACAAGTTAACACATTGATTAGCAACATCCATATGGTCTTGAACGACTTTTTTCAAAGGTCCAGAAATTATAATAATGATATATTAGCAATTATTGAAAAAAAGTTTGTCTTTTGTTATATGACTTGATACTAGAGCATATAAATGAAACATGACAAGAAATGTAGGTATTAATGACCTTTATTACAAGAAACAATGTCTTCAGTGATGTGACAGACAAAATAGAAATTCAGAGTTAGCCCTGCTGTTGGGTGAGAGGTTGTTCCAACTCGGGCTGAGTGCCACTTGGAGACAACGGGAGTGTAATTACTGAGTTTCACCACATTCACTAAATACAAATTATGGAGGCTCTGTGTCACTCATTGCAAAATATGAAATGAAAACGGCAGATAACAGCACAGCAAGAATAAATGTAACTGTAAAACGATTAAATCAAATGTTTTATTTACAATTATATTGTTTGTGGGGCAAGATGGGGGAAGCCTCGCTTTCCTTGACTTCCGGGAGAAAATGCCACTGGTTCTGGTCCTGGTTTGGCGGGAAGAAGGGGTACGGATAGGGGTTAAAGCCAAAACCCCCGTTGTTCTGAAGACATGAGAAACACTCCTCACTACATGTCAAATGGACTATTACAACTTCCTGACTGAAACCCAAGGAAGTCACATAGCAGCTTAACTGACCGTCTCTTACTGCCTGCTTCACTGGTATTGCTATTCAACCAGACATTGATCCTTATTTTAGCACAAGCATAACCTGTCTGAGACCATGGATCTTAGACCTTTAAGAAATATTCTGAGAGTTGTTTTGGTGTGATGGACGGAGGAAACTAACCTCTCCAGTGGATGAGCGCTTCTCTCGGGCAAGCTCATCTCGGGCAAGCTCGACACCATGCTGGACACAAACATACAGTTAGTCTTTTCATAAGTTCTGCATGGTTAATTCACCAGTTTTATGGCTTCACTAGTTACTTACAGGAGCTGCAAAGGAGAGGCAAAGGAGGCCAAGGAGGCACACAGCTATGATGGCTACTTTCATCTTTTCTTCTGATGCCTGTATCAAAAGTACAATAGGAACTTTAAAATTAGAATTTAAAAACATCAAAGTATGCTGTATATGAAAACTTCCCAGATAGTCTATCAATAAAGTGTATTGAACTGACCTGGAGACAGTGCAGAAAAGCAGAGAAGCAGATTCATCTCAGAAAGACTAACTGGTTTCGTAAAAAGTTTCACCAAGGGGTCTTTTTAAAGGACACTTCTATGTAGCCAATCATGTTGAAGAACTAGAATTACATGTAGAGGAATAATCTTATTTTTGTCAACAAATGAGGAAAATGTTGGGTACAGATTTGGAGGATTTGACTTTGATTTAAAACACTTTTAACCACATTACATCATGTGCATGATGCATGTTTTGTTTCTCAGGGTCCTGAGCGACACGTACAGTAACATGTCATTATATGCCGGATGAGAAACCGCATTAGCAAAAACTGTGTAAATGTAACATTTTGAATCATTCAATGTATTTGCCAAATGCCAAATATCCAAAAAATAGATGTGTTTTCAATAGCCATGACAATTCACCTTGAATGTAAATAAAATTGCCTTCATGTGTTGCTTTCATGCATGTAGTAAAATACATACACACTCACATTTGAAGACAGATAGATCCACATATCACATAAGTTGTTCTTTCTACATTCTTAATAACATATTTTCACAAATTGTCTTAGTACTGACCCGTCAGCTATTAACTATTAACATAAGAAAGGAGATTCTGTATTATATGTATCAAGTTTTCCCAACTATGTTCTTTTTCCTAGACATTGTTTGATAAACTATTATCACCTCACATTTGTCACAATACTTATTTTGTTCAGAACTCATTCAGAGCAACATTATTTGTTGTTAAGGTCTTGGATCAAATAAGATTCCACCCTTTGCGCAAAATCTTCTTCAGCATATCAGAAGGGTTTTCAATGGGGATTAAGTCAATCCAGTGGTTTAGCTGTGGAGATGATTCTTCATCCTACTTGATCCACTGTTTCACACTTTGAGGCGGAGCATTCTTGGCATTGTCATCCTGAAATTTGCTCACGGTGTGCTGTTACAGAAGAAAAGATTGACTTATAAGCCCAGATCATAACAGGCTTGTACAGTGGGTCGTATGCATACTGTAGCTGATCATTTTAGCACCTTGACTCTTCTGCTCTGGAACCATGCTGTCAAACTGTGTTCTTAGGCAATGGTTATCAGAAGTTTGCCTGATTTTCATTCCAGAATGATCACTTCTGAGATGTGCACATCACATTGTGTTTTTATTCAAATTTTAGACAACATCCCAACTTTTTGAAAAAAAAAAAAATGGCTGTGACAGAAAAAGAATAATTTTGCTCAATGTGAGCATTGTCATCATCATCATCATTTTTTATAGAAAATATACCTGTCTCACAGTGTGACCATTATTTTCCCAATTTCTCAATAAGTTATGGGAGATGTACGTATTAGCTGGTTACGAAGGTAATGGGCAATGGCAATGTAACAGTGTGTGATTGTCGAGAAATAAATTTTTGTATACACAGCTATTGATGGAAATACAGTATATCAGTAAATATTGCTTTAGCAGATAGTAGTTTTATCATATCTCATTTCCAAACATGTTGTATCTTCACAGAGGTTTTTCGGGGGGAAAAAAATGATGGTGGGTCACTATGGAAACCTCACCTGGAGGTAATGTCATGATTTATTTTTAAATAAATACTGTACAGCAATTTCCTGTGCATTAGCTGCATTACTGTATGTATAAGCCGCAGGGCAGTGTTTTATGCAAGTTATAAGAAACAAAACCATATTAATACCGTATTACAGTTTTTGCCCGTTGCTTGAACACTATAGACCCATGCTTAGACTAAAGTAACACAACTTGAAGTTTTGTTGCCATATCTCAAACACATGTACCTATACCTTAAACAAAAGTGCTGCTTTGCACTCTAGTTGCAATTCTGTAACACACTTACTCCTTTATGCAACACACTTGGTCCTGCATACTACTCTCTATGTCATACATAGACACTTCGTTCAAAAATGAAGTACTCATAGTACCATTTGTTAAACACATGTATCCAAAATACAAAACACATCGGGTAATTGCAACCACTCAAATACACACCTGAACGCACTTACTTGCAAAATTGAACACCAATCAGCCATCTACAAAAAGCCCATTCGTTTAGCCATTGGAAATGGTGATGTGAACGGTATATTTCCCAGTGTTGTGTCATTGTTTCCTTGTGTGTAGAGTTTTGGCACAATGAGTGAAGTTTTTCTAAATGTATTCAAGCAAATATGTTTTATATAAAGTAGACTAGTGTATTCCTCCTGATTTGCAAGTGTATGCATATGATGCAAGTGTGTTTCATTTTGTCACCAGAGTTACATTTTGACAAAGGATTGTTGGGTTTTGATTGCAGAGTTTAGGTACTGATAGAAGAGTTTCAATTTGGCATACATGTGAAAGGTTTATTTCCTAGTGTTGTGTTATGTTCGCTAGTGTGTAGAGTTTTGGTATGGTGAGCGAAGTTTTGCAAAATGTGTTCAAGCAACGGGCAAAAACTGTAACTGCCCCTGTGTATTAACCTCATAGCTAAATAAATTTTGCTAAATCAATGTATAAACTGCAGCTGTTAGTGGGGAAATGATGGTATCATGCATCTCACATAAATAGTATTACAGTTTTTGCCCGTTGCTTGAACACATTTGGCAAAACTTCGCTCACTGTGCCAAAACTCTACACACAAGTGAATATAACACAACACTAGGAAATAAACCTTTCACATCTATGCCAAATTGAAACTCTTCTATCAGTACCTAAACTCTGCTATCAAAACCCAACCATCCTCTGTCAAAATGTAACTCTGGTGACAAAATGAAACACACTTGCATCATATGCATACACTTGCAAATCAGGAGGAATACACTAGTCTACTTTATATAAAACATATTTGCTTGAATACATTTAGCAAAACTTCACTCATTGTGCCAAAACTCTACACACAAGTAAACATGACACAACACTGGGAAATATACCATTCACATCACCATTTCCAATGGCTAAACTGAGGGCTTTTTGTAGATGGCTGATTGGTGTTCAGTTTTGAAAGTAAGTGCGTTCAGGTGTGTATTTGAGAGGTTGCAATTACCCGATGTGTTTTGTATTTTGGATACATGTGTTTAACAAATGGTACTATGAGATTTCATTTTTGAACGAAGTGTCTGTGTATGACATAGAGAGTAGTATGCAGGACCAAGTGTCTCGCATAAAGGAGCAAGTGTGTTGTAGAATTACAACTAGAGTGCAAAGCAGCACTTTTGTTTAAGGTATAGGTACATGTGTTTGAGATTTGACAACAAAACTTCAAGTTGTGTTACTTTAGTCTAAGTATGGGTCTGTAGTGTTCAAGCAACGGGCAAAAACTGTAAATAGTAGTAAACATAAATTGTTTATCTCATGAATGGTTTGGTATAATTTCAATCTCTGTAGGAGAACAGATCGTAGAATATCCACTTGTAATGTGTGAGGCAAAACTCTGCATATGCCGTAGATTGAAAAACAAAACAAATGTTTACTGTGAGTGAAAGTTTGTTTTTTATTGTTATGTCAATACATGTCATTATACCCCGCATTGTCAGAATAAACAAAACACCAATGCGACCACCAAGTGTCTTTCTGATGGCATCTGGGACTTAGTTGATCTGGAGGTCGTCTGACCCCTGAGTTAGCCAACGGCTGGAGCTGGAGCATTGTTCAGCAGGCCTGTCAGGAACTTCAGGAGCTGCATGAACTGGCCTCTGGTGATCTCGGGCAAAGTGATCTGCTAAAAGACAAAAGCACCAAACGTTATGATCAAGTCTTTGAAAAGGTGACCGTGTGGGGCACGCTTAGCCCATCGATACTGGAGAAAATAATTGGGCCTTAAAACAAACCTCATTGCCGTTGAAGTTTGAGTCGCGAGCCACGCGCACATGATCATCAGTGGCCTGTGAACATGAATAAATAACATCTGTTAGTATACATGCCAATGCTTTGATCGTCAGTACAAGTTCCTCAATCGAAAAACACAGCTTCAAAGGTAAAATGTGACAGGAAAATATCTGGCCATAGAGATTCATGGACGGACACACAGATGGACAGCTGATAATGCTAGAGTGGTACAGTGAAATTTGATTACGGTGGTTTGCTGGTTTGCTATATTAGACTTACACAGACAGCAAGGGTCAGCGCAAAGAACAATGCCAAAAGCAGTACTGACTTCATGATGTTGATCACTGAATAAAAAAAAAATAGAAATTACTCAGACATGTACAGTGTAACTAAAACACACACACACACACACAAAAGGGACATTTTAAAACAACTATTACCGTCTCTTGCAGGGTATCTGACGCCGATTCAGAGATTTCTGAGATTGGTTTGGCATCGTGTCATATTCCACTTAAATACAGAGACGGATTACATAATATCCACACAACAACAACAATTTTGCATGTCCCAATGGCAGAATCATATTTCCTAATATTCATTCTGCTGAAATGTTAAGCACTAAATCTCTGTGCTTTACTTAAAAGGTGTGTCTTACAAGAATAGATAGGCGTTCATGTGGCAAAAAGCTAATATGATTAATATAGCATATTATGAAAGAACATAGCTTTGCATCACATGTTGAGACCAACTGCAACAACACTAATATCTTGCCAAAAATGCAGAAATTAGAAAAATATTCAGGTCAATATTCAGGTCAAGCTAAAAGGTTAAAGTATTAAGTGGGAATATGACCAGAAATACACAAGTTCTGTAATCACTTTATTAACCCTCCTGTTGTGTTCACAGTCAAATTTGACTGGTTGACCATTCTTTTCTCTCAAAAATATTGTTCAATTATTCTGACTTCATTAACACAGGGCATCTGAGAACACAAAACAAATTTTGATCAATTTCATAACAATTGGGGGGTTTATTTAACTTTGGAACACCCATGTGTATTGGTTAAAAATGACCAGCCATTAGAAATTAATGGGTAAGAAAATGGTCAGTGTAAGACAAGCACATACCTATTGATCAGATGGACTGAACGTGTGCTGTACATTCACAAACACCCACACTCACGCTCTTCACTTCTTTGCCATGCCAGCCTCCACTGAAACCTTTCCCCAATAGTATTTTCCCTTTTCTGACTTGCAGGAGCTCAGGTCAATGAGGCCTGCATGCCATACAAAGCTAATGGACGCTCAAAACTGGTCATATCTAGATATATATCTAATCGAACTTACTGTAAGTCGATACAAAGGTCTACCACAACATTAGATGATAATATATGTGTTACATATATGTTACAACAAGTTATAATGCAGCTGCCATTTTTGACCAGGAACACAAAAGTAAACATATAATGGAACTCAACAGGAGGGTTAGATGGGTTTGAATAAGACATAGCTTTCTTAATTACTCTGACTCCCTGCCATTAATTGTCACATCTATCATTTTCATTCAGCAGTTGAAACGCTAACATTATTCTTCATGAGTCTTGCCTTTGTCTAAGTAAAATGTCTTGTCGTGGGCGTCTCTTCACTAATCTCAACAGTAAAACGGCATGGCAATATTCTCAAAACGGCATGGCTGTCTTGATCATAGGATTAGACATGCTAGGTGGAGTATGGGTGTTGTATCATTGCCCAACAGCTGTAACCCTATAAAAGACACATTGTAGAGGAAAATCTCAGAAGCACACAGAGAGAGTAAGTCAGAGTGGCTGTTTTGGGTCTTTTACATCACTATGACTTTATGGTTGTAAATGTTATTTACAGTATTGTTGGGGAATATTGTTATAACATGAGTTTGATTTGCATGTTGTTTGAATTTGTCTTGAATGATGAATATGAATTGCTCTTTCACAGAAATGGCGTACTTCATTTTGGTGGCTTTACTACTGTCAAGTGCTGCTGCTTACGTAAGTTTGCTTGGCTTTGCTTTCCATATATAACATCAAGACACAGTATTGATATTGAGAACAGTATTGATTACATGATAGTACTTGAAATCAGTATTTAAAGGAGAAATAGCCATAGCACCGGAGATCCACTGAAGAGTAAGATATATAGGGCGTTTGTCATAGCCTCTGATGGAATATGTCCCCCCTCTCTACATACTCAGCCTGGCGGGAAGCAGCAAGGATTTGGATCTCAGAACTCCCCCTCCAGAGGATCTATGAGGGTAAGACTGGGGAACACGCTGGGTTTAAAGGAGAATCGAGATCTCTGTCTGTTGAGGTCACAGAGTACTGTTGGTATGGGAAAAAAAAACAGATCAATACGTTCTACCTAGCTTGAGTGTCTGCCTCAAATAGTCAGAGCTGCCATTCAGGTATAGTGCTACACTCTGGGGGCATAAACAGGGGGGTTCATGAACCTGTCCCCATAGTGTAGTACTGTAGATGCCTGACAGCTCTAGCCATTGGCTGTGGCAACTCAAGCTAGGTAGAACTGATTGTTTTCAGTGTTTTTTTTTTGTTTGTTTGTTTTTACGGTACTCGTGACCTCGAGGAACTGAAATCTATATGGAAAATCACAAGATCACAATCACAACAACTATAGTCAAGTGTATCATATCTTATGATATAGACATTTTAGCCATTGTAGTTTTGAGAAAAATAAGGTGGTCATCAGTTAATGTTCACTGTGTGTTTGTGATTATAGCCTGGTGGAAGTTCTGGGAGGCAGGAGCGGCCAAGTGGAGGTTCTGGAATGCAGGGCGGGCCATTTGGAGGTTCTGGAATGCAGATTGGAAGTCTTGCGTTGCAGGATCTGCTTAGGGAAGGTTTTGGGATGCAGGGTCAGTCTAACGGAGGATTTGGAAGGCAGTCTGGCGGAGGTTTTGGGATGCAGGATCGGCCTAGTCGAGGTTTTGGGATGCAGGGTCGGCCTAGCGAAGGTTTTGGGATGCAGGGTTCTCAGGGTTCTCAGTCAATGGGTGGGGGAAGGTCACGGCCACGTCGGAATGGTAGACGCAGACCTGGACAAAGGAGACCCAGACCTGGACAAATGGAACGCGACTTTGGATCAATGGAACGCGACTTTGAATCAATGGGACCAGACTTTGAATCAATGGGACCAGACTTTGAATCAATGGGACCAGACTTTGAATCAATGGGATCCGACTTTGAATCAATGGGATCCGACTTTGGGGACTTTTTCCCAGGCATGGATGACTGGGACATGAACGCGGCTGATGAATGGGTGAATTAAGTTTTGAGTGATAAAAGTCCTTGCTTCAAAAAATGAAGATCATATCTATTTTTGTATGTGTTTTAATGGTCTCTTATATTAATTAAAATATGAATAAATAACTCAAATAAATTAATTATGATCCATAGATGCTTTGGGGACCAGACGGAGAGGGCCAGTTCGATGAGGGATGCGATGATGGAGATGACCCAGATGTTCCTGGCAGAGGGGACCAAAGGGTAATTGCTATAATTGAGCACTGACCAAAAAGATGGATCTTTGAACAGAAAGTACTCCTTACTCTGTCACAGACATATTTATATTTCATTCAGTGTTTGATTGCTTTCAGAACCTGTTCCCGTCATAATGAGTACGTGGTGGCATTTTTATCTATTCATTGATTGCTTTTTTGTTTGTTTGTTTGTTTGTTTTGTTTTCTGTGTCCATGACATGTCCAGGGTCAAGGACGGGGACGGCAGGGACAGAGAGCCCCGAGGGCCAGAGCACAACAGGGAGGCAGGGGGGGCAACAGGAGGGGCCAAAATGGGAGGGTAAGACCAAGGAGATGATGTCTGATAATGAATGAATGAATGAATGAATGAATGAACGAACGAATGTACGAACAAATGAATGTGCATTCCTCTCCCGATGTAGGGACAAGGGGGTGCAGGTGGAAGACTTCCATTTGGAGCAAGACAAGTGACGCCCGAAATTATGGTGTGTATCACATCCATAGCACATGGTTTTGTCAGATTCTGATAGATGTGTCAATGCCAGTGTCTATGCAGAAATATTGACCCTGTTCACACTCCTATAGCCTAGGTACGAGGAAAACGTGCAAGGATGCAACTGATCAAATGTAGAATGCAATTATGGATTTATAATGCAGTTCATGGCATCACTTCTTATGATTTAATTGGTTTCCCTCATATTCTCATTGCAGGAACTCTTGGAGTTTACCCCCATTGTCAAGGTAAATCTTCATTGTATTTTACCTCAAATAATGGCAAAAGAGAAATTCTAATATCGTCTCATAATTTTGCAGAAGTTTACATAAATAGCAATCTTTCTAATGTTTCTGAATATTTCTTTACAGGCTGACAACGTGACTCTACCAGTAAGATAGAAACACAATACAGATGTTTACTAATGGTATTTTAAATCTTTGAAAAGGCAGTTTCTAACCAAACATCTTGTTTTCTTTCCAGATCAATGCTAGTCTGCCACTGCCGGAGGTAAATACTCAAGTATTATTGTCTGTCTATATCACGTTGGTTTATTGACTTTCTGAATTGTGTCATTCAATTGTCTGTTTGCCTGGTGTGTTTGTTGTAGGGAGAGAGCGTCTTCATACTGCCACAGGTAAGCACAAGACACCTACCCCCTTTCTAAAGGGACTCACTGCTCTCTCCAAATACTCTCCTTGCAATAGTAATTGTAGAATATTAAATAGTATATTTTATCACTGTTATGTATAAATGTATACTGTATGTATAAATTCCAAGCATTTGGAGCAAATGTGTTTTGAGTGTTGAAGAGGTATATAGGCTATAAAAGTCAAACTGTGATGTACAGTATACAGTATGGGTGTCTTTATTTGGTGCTAAATGGGGTTGTTTTGTCTCACAGCGCCGGCGGAGACCAGCAGCCGGGGTAAGTCAGGAAATCACATTATAGGTCACATGTTTGGTTTTGATTTTGACTAAGTTTCCCTCACCCTGTTCCTTTATGTTCCATTCAGTTTGGACAGCAATCCATTGGTGCCCAGGTAACACCTTGCATTTATGTCCTCTGGAAAATAGTGTTACATGTTGTGCATAATAATCAATTAAAAGAAATGACATCCAGAAAGGCTAACACTTCATTTTAGCCAACATGTTAGTCATTAATTCATAGCTAATATGTATACAGTAGGCACTCAACAAGGTCTATTAAGCACCACTGCACATCTATTACTGTAGGTCTTAATTGAACAATTTCTTATTATTAATCAATTGGTCATTCACTCTTGGTAACCCCTCAATAAGCAACCATTTGATCTTGGTCTAAGGTTACTGGCATTTAATATGGATTGTATGGATTTAGTATCACTGAATATGTGAGTTATAGTGACAGAATGATAACTAGAATGATTTACTACTTTTACTAATACTAGCCTACGTATTAATAACCTTGGATTAAGACCAATTACTTGCTTATTCAGGATTTACCTAGAGTAATTCACCTTTTGAGTAAGAATAAGACATTGTTGAATGAAGACCTAATGACTGATGCTTAATACAGACCTTATTGAGCAGTAATACATGTACATATTAGTTATATATTGGAATACATAATAAAAAGTTACCCTAAAGGGTATGCTAATGCAATTCTGAGAAGCTGATTGATAATAACTAACTCCCACTCTCTAGAATTCCCAGCCTTATGTGAAGTTCAACTACAATCCAAATGCAACTGCGCCAAACGTAGGTGTTTTGTGCTTACATAATGCTGTCTTCTGTATTTCATGCTCTCTGATAAATCATAATACTGTCTTCTGAAGTACTTTTTGCTTTCTGATAAATCTTAAAATGTTTCATGACTCACTTATGTCACCATTATACATTTTCATTCATAGCCAAAGTTTGCCTTTGAATATGGAACTGTGAGTACTTCTGTATTTTGTATTTAAGAATGATGTTGTACAATCCTACATTCAGCTGTGGTATTTGATCTAATATCAAATCGTATCATTCTGTTCCAAATGTTCTGTTCTTTGTTATAAAGTTGCCATCATCTCTGAAAGTTAGTATACACATTTTGGCACTCTTTATATATCTATCTATATATGCAAAGAATATCATATTATTGACCTAGAACATACTGTAACTCCTTGATTGGCTGACAGTAGTGCTGTGATGTAATTGACTGATGTTCCCAGGCATCGGACCCTATCCCAAAGTAACTGAAGAGATTAGTGATGATGCCAATTAGCATGTAAGTTGTTTCTTACAATCACTCAAATCTGCAGTATGTAAATATACATATAAACTGTTTTGTTTTAACATGAATTCATGTTTGCTTTTACAGATCTGGACAATTGTGGCATAGAAGATGAGAAGCACAATCACAGATGTGATCATGTCTACATCCTTCTGCACGACTCTAGAATGTTCTCTCAAAACTGTATCAGAACTATGATACTGTAGAAGTTTAATAAATCATTCAAGCATGGATATTGTTTGTGCAGTCATACTTGTTTTATTGTCCGTAGTATATGAAGACATATTACTATGACAAGATGACATAAATCCCACTCTACATCAGCCTACCATAATTGGATAAGGTATTGCTGAATCACTGGTACAATATAGCATTGACTTCTATTGTATGTCTTCACTGGAGCACACAGACATTCAAAATTAGTTTTTCTTAAATTTCAAAATACTTATTTTATTTTAAAAAGGTGCAAAAGCTCCCACTTCTGAGAAGCACCCTGATGTCCCCCAAAGCATGGTACAACTACTAATTAAATTTTGGTGTGGGACTTCAGTGTGTTATAACTGCCTTGTACATATGAACATACTCATTTGAAGGCTGTAGTGTGTTGAAAACTTAAAAGGGGGACCTGTTCCTGCATGGTGCAATACAGTTCCATTGTGTAATCCCAGGCATTTCAGTCATGCTGGCGCAATGTCAGAGACAGCAAGCCAGCGCATCATCAAAATAATTTTGACACTATTGTTTTAAGGTAAAATAACTACATTGTCTTGCTTTATGGTGGACTGGGTTGTGGCTAAGGATCTCGACTAGCATATTTCGCTGTAATAACTAATAAGGAATCATTTAAGCCAGTAATGCTTTGATGCTGGTTTATTATTCATTTTGAAAGTAACCCATGAAGTAGGTATACTGTGATCTATAAAGAATGTACAAATGACAACAGTGAAAACAAAAATTCTAAGTTAACTGAGCCTGCTGACAGCCACTAATCTTCCTAAAGACACTGACACACTTAGGAAATACATACAGTAATACCACAACTGAACATACACAAAGGGGACCTGTTGAAAGCTTGTCAGGTAGTTCATGGTAGAAATGAAAATCTTGGATAACCCTGTGTAAGAGAATGACATAAAAATGTTCAATAAACTATCACAACTCAAAACTATGTTGATAGCGCTGAATGAAATGACAATGAAACCACATATGCAACAGCAACAATGAATACAATAGTTATTGAAGTACCTCCTCAATTCCTGGGCCAGCCATGTCTCCACGAGCCTCAGGTGGTGAAGTTGCCCTCAACGTAACTCCTCCTTTTCCTGGATTCTACCCAATCAGAAGCCAACACACTAAGTCAGCATGTTGAATGCTTTTACTGCCCTCTACTGGCCATATGGATATCTCACAAACTCAGCTCAAGACTTGACCATCTCCTTACCTGAACTGGCAGCTGGGGTTTCTGGGTAGTCAGTACAATATTCTGCTGTGCATTGTTTGGGTTGGGCTGCACCACTCCAGGGTTGTTTCTCTGAGGATAGCCGTAGGACATGTAGTAGGGATAGCCCTGTAGGACACACAGAGCGCAGAGCTGAGAATGACCTGCTCTTCAGCCTATGAACTACCACACATCAAGCGTACTCAGAGTTAACATTCATTACCTGTCCTCCAGCGCCTTGAGGAAATGGCATGGAGGGATAGTACTGAGGAAAGACCTAGTGCACAGAGATTAGAAACAACATCAGTTAACAAGCCATCCGCATCTTGAACACACATAAAACTCTTTAAACTACATTACATGGGCTTGCCATATTGCATTTATACACACAGCACTTTTTACCGTCTCTCAATCTACTTTTCTTTTTTTTTTAATCTTTCTGTCTTATCCCTATAAATAGCCATCTATACACAGTAAAGTTGAGCAGCTAAATGCTATTTCACTGCATGTTATTTTACAACAGTATCTCTATGTATGTGACAAATAAAAATCTCTGATCCTTGATCCTTGTTTTCTGTATTCTATCTCCACTGTATTCTGCTTCAGTTAGTGCTGTTATGCCAGATGGCAGCAAGGCAATTCTGGTAGCCTACCTGGGGTTGGAACTGTGGAGAATTAGGGTCCACAGGCCCGGCAGGCAATTCCTGCTGGGGTGGGCTGAACTGGAAAGGGGACACCTGGTTCCCCTGCGCGGGCAGCAGCCCAGGATTGGCCTGCTGGGGTAGGAAGGGACCAGCTGCCTGAGGGTTAAAGTTCAGCACCCGCTGGGGCATAATGATATTGGGCTGGAAAAACGGGTTGATGAAGGGTGTTCTCTAGAGTTGAAAAGTATACAGAGCCATCAGTAAAAAATATAAACAATAATTGTGTTATATTTTCCAGTAAGTTATATTTATTTTTCAACATCATGGTCATTTACCTGTGCTTGACCTAAGCCAACACCTGTAAGGGTAACTCCCCCCAGCCCAACTCCCCCCAGCCCAAGAATCTGAAAAGAAAACAGAAATAAGGACATTCCAAGTCTAATGTGGAACACCAGCCAGGCAGAGCACTCGGAATTATTTCATAATGTTCCTTACCTCATTACTGGCGCTTGCAACAATTCCAAGCTGGGGCTGGAATATCTGGAAAAGACGAGATGAGGCAAACAATGAAATGCATGCAACTTTTCATTCAACACAAAAGACCCAAGTCAATGCACGTACTGGGAACATCTGCACAGTCACTCACTGGAATTGCATTGCAGACACAGAGAACACAAGTCCAGAGAGAGGCAGCTTTGATATCCATCATGTTGAACTGTGAGACAAAGAGACAGTTAATGCATTTTAAAAAGTGGGAAAAAAACAGTTCACAGTTCTACAGTTCACCTCTAAAAAGACAATGTTTACCGTATCAAATATTGTTCTGTGCAAAGAGATGTACAGTAGTGCTCCTTGTTTTCTTTCTGGACTCCACTTCACAAGCACTGTTGCTTTTGCCTTTTAAACCCAATCTCTCTCTCTCTCACTCTCTCTCTCTCTCACTCTCTCTCTCTCTCTTCTTCTCACCAGTTCCATCTCTGGTCTGCGGCTGGTGTGGTGTGGCACTAATGAACTCCCCTCCACAGACATCATCTCAGAGGCCATTATGGGTAATCAATTACACCACAAACCTTGAACGGATGAGACTGGACTCTTTGGCTCATTTCTAAATGGCAGCTACTCAAGGCCTCATGATTTGTGCTAAAAGCACAATTTTGTCTCCATCAAATGGTAGATTATGTGCAAATGCATCCACAAGTTCAACAACAGTACTTTGAGATAAACAGTTTTGAGATCTTCACACTGTAGATGTTCACAGGTGGAGACTGGTGACTGGGGACATGTTATGTTTCATTGACACATTCAGCTGAGTCATGCTGAGCATATCTAGTGGCGTAGAGGCCGGTGAGTGTCTAGGTTTTAGAGAGGGCATGTCGCAAGGGCTGAAACATAGTTGTGAGTCAGCATGGCTGCAAAGTGGCCCTGTAATTACTGCTGTGTGGGTACAGCACCTGCGAGAGGTGGCTTAGGTTTCAGACAGAATATCTGCAACGTCTAATGCAACACTTACCAGGAATATCTCAAGGACTTATTGCAATTACACTGCAGACACATCTAATTACTGTATCAATCTATCTATAGATATGTCCTGGCTGCGACCCTTGCTACAAATGTTTGTTTGTTTGTTTTTTTCATAAAGTACACACTGTTATGCTTGGTGATGTTGTGCTATTAGGATCCAGACAGTGAGGCTGTGCGAGAATCAAGACCAACATGGTGTTTATAGCAAATGCTAATTTGCATCACTTGTCCCTAGGAATAGCGACTAAGCAGCAAAAAAAAAACACATTGAAGTGCTCTCACAAGTGTCCTAATGGCATGAGAAAAATGTTTTAGTGCCTTTTGGAGTGCCAGTTCAAACAATATCAATGGATCTAGGTCAGACTCTGTGAAGAGTCATGATCTCCAGGCTACCAATGCGTGCCTTTCCATTGGAATAGGGTGCCATTATGGAGCGCCCTCTATGCTGCCCCTACATGCCATTGTTCCAAAGAGTCATTTCCAGTACAGAAGTGGAATGCAGCGCTGTATATTGCACTACGTGTGAGAAAACATAAAGAAGTGCCAATGTAGGTGCTCCTCTAGTGGATACAATGTGACGCATTGAAGTAAAGGTACATAGATTTAGAGAAGTTTCCTAATGTATGCCCCTGCAGTGGAAAATATGTGATATATACAGTAGGTGCCTTTATAATGGGATACACTTGTTGATGTTTCCTACAGGTCCCTTTCCGATGAAAAAATCATCAAGTTCCCTCTGAGATAGCACTGTGGCACTATGAAGTCAAACTATGTCAAGTGTCAAGTGAACAAATCCCAGTAAAATGAGTTAGTACCCTACAGTCAGGGATGGATTATTGAGTTGATTTAGCGGGCCCTGAAGCCCAAGCCTCTGCATGAAGCTGCTACCATGTTTTCCACCCCTCATATCCGATTAGGGCTCCTCGGTCAAATAACACGGGTTATGTTGTGTGATATGCCTTACTTGGACAAACCAATGGTATACCATGGGTTATGTTATTCACCCCTGATATCTGAATGTGCCCCCTTAGTCAAATAACACAGGTCATGGTGTGTGTGATAGTCATGCTTTGCAATTGGCAAGCTGCAAGATGCCTTAAATCTGTACTTGTCATTAGGCTATTGATCACTGATATTGCATTGACATTATTGTTTATTATTGCTTTTTTCCTTAATCTGTAAGCCCGACACTGTGTAGACTGCTTTTGTCATCAGCACTCAATCTCAATAAGGTCTTGGGCTGGGACCTGATGCTGCCTCTGAGACAAATACACAAATACCACATATTGTATTGTATAACGTGGTACAAAGGACTACTCTGACCCCAATCAGTGGTGCTTTTAGTTCACATTGTTTTAATCAATGCTGCCACACTTGGACATGTATGAAAGTAGAGGTTATGAAGTTATGGCTCCACATTTTTAATTTCAGCTGTGTACACTGGGCGGTGCTGTGACTCCAGGTCTGAATTTCTTGGTTAGTGTCATAATCAGGGAGAGCTTAAAAAGAAACCTTCTTGAAATAACCTTATGCATGTTTTCTTTTTGAAGGATAACACAATGGAATCTGTTCAGTATACAGTATACCACCATAGGTGTGTTGGACACATATAGTGTTTTAAAATAACATGTTTAAATATGTGTGGGCTAGACAATATCTGTAGTGTCTTGTATTGTCCTTTCTGTTAGCATCATTTAAGTTAGAGTGGTTAAGTAAGTTGCATAATCTTATTATGTTCAAATTGTATTTGTCACATGTGTTGCTAGGCAGGTTGATACATACTGTATCTAAAGTGCTACCTATCTGTGTTACATAAATTCAACCAGATCAGCTTTAATCTGAATTTATATTTGATGGAAATATGGCCTTTCACCTGTCATTTCTGGATTATTCTGTATTTTTTTCAAACCATAATTCTATTATATTACAGAATGTCACAGTAGATTATAGACATGTTTTCACCCAGACTGCAGCCAGACTGTGAAACTATCCATTTTAGGAAAACAAACTTGGACAACCTTCAGTATTTGCAATATAGTAGATTTTATTTGCTTCTGTCACACAACAATTATAGTATTGCATATGTATAACAGACTAACTAACATTGTATTGATCATAAGATCATCCGTGCTGGCAGACAGCCTTCCAAACCAAACGCTGGTGGTGTCAACTTATTCCTGGAAAGAGAGATAGATCTTATTATTAAAGGTCCCCAGTAGCATTATAGAAATGTCACATCTACTAAATCCATTGATGATCACCTTCTCTGTGCACACAACACTTTTCACAGCAGCTGTGCTGCTTGGGGTCGAGCTTGGAGGTGTAGTCTCAATAGAAGCCTGCAGGTTGGAGTTATCACACAGGAGAAAAAACACAGACTTGTGTGAGCTAATGTCACATATTGCAGTATTAAAAAAATATTTTATATGACATAAAATGATAACTGCACCTGAGTCACACCAGCAACGGATTGTTGGAGTCTCCTAAGCATCCTCTGTGAGAGTGAAATAACAGGCATTACGCTCATGTCAGTGTAGTCAAAAAAGCATTCATCTCTTCCAGAGTAACAATAGCCCTATTATCAGTGCATCGGCTGTAAAACGTCTTGCAGGTCTTCCTAGAGTGATAACAATGTGTCCCATCCTCATTTCTGCGCTATTTGTGTTCTGGCTTTAGGGTCTAAAGTAGGCTTCAGACCAAAGATTCCTGATGAGACGAGACGAGCCATGACGTTTTAAAACCTTGCAACTGCGACTAAGCATGTCGAATGCTTTGAGATGGCTTGCGACGGCTGGCAACTCCATGCAACTTCTAGTTCACACCGCTGCAACTCGGTCTCGTCGCGTCGGGAGTCCCTGGTGGGAATTGGGCTTAATAATAACACACTCTACCTTGAATCTCCTCACAGGCGCGTTGGGATTGGGCTGCTGCTGTTGCTGCTGCTGCTGTGCATTCCCACCCTGTGTGTGAGGAGAGAGGAGAGCTGAGTCCAAGCATGGGTCCCATACTGGACGCCACCAGATGCAAGCTACAGTATAAGCACACATTAAATATGACTATGAATCAGCGTACCGGGACTTGTTGGGGAGGAAACATTCCAGGCTGGCCTTGAGGAAACCCAGCAAAATAGGGAAAGCCCTGTACAACAAGACAGAAATAATGTACCACCACACAGTTAAAACGCAGTACACGCTGCATTTAGTTGGGCTTTGCCTTCTCTAAAAACCTACAAACCACCTTCACTGTTCAGAGGCCAAAATTAAACGCAGCCACTGCCTGTAGTATCTGTGAGATAAAGTGCATCTCTGTAGAGTGATGAATGGAAGTAGAACGTACCCCATTGGCAGCAGGGAAAGCAAACTGCTGCTGGGCCGCAGCATTGGGAGCGCCAAACTGAGGTGGCTGCATAACGAATGGGCCAGGAGCCATCTACACCGCCCAGACACACACACACACACACACACACACACAGAGACACAGCAGCAGCTCACATTACTGTGTTATCAGCATGTTGTCAGTCAAAAAAGACACATCTTTAGTGGAAATCACACTTTAAACATCTTGTACAAACCCCTCAAGGAGGCTGGCATAGGGCCACTCACCTGTGCCACCTGTGGCTGTGCGAAGAAGGCATTGCCCGCGGGCAGAAGGCCAGGGTTCAGTACCAGACCCGGGTTCACCCCAGTTATCAGTCCTCCATTCAGGCCGGTCAACAGCCCCCCATTCAGGCCGGTCACTAGGCCCCCCCCATTCAGGCCGGTCACTATGCCCCCCCCATTCAGGCCCGTAATCAGAGCCAGCTTCTGCAAAAACGGAAAGCGAAGGAAATCAATCAGTGAGAAATCACGGTCTAGTCTCTGTTCATTTATCATTATGTATTTAGATTATTATTAGTCAACAGAGTGATATATGAGGGTCATATTCTGAATCAGAAGGCAATGTAAGCGGTGTTGATGATTGAAGTTGAAGTTATCAACTCAGCTGGCTACTGCTGTGTCTGGTGAAGGCTTACCTTCGCCGAGGTGACCTGCAATGTGAAAGAAGAAAGCACATGTCAATCACAAAGAATGAGTTTAGGAGGAGATACAAATGACAGTTTCCACAGCTAATGTTGTACTACTTACATTACAAAATGCCACAGCTGCAGCTAGAAAGAGCAGAATTTTCATTGTGTGATCTTGACGGTTGTAAGAGCAGGAGACGGAATACAGTGTCACTCTCTCAGAGTCCAATAGACACGTTCTCCCAGCTGACTACTGAGTTCCAATTTATTGACTTGGTGTTTACATCAAGTCCAATAGAACCCTTCAAGGTAATCCAGCTGTTTGTCATCGTATTGTCTTCACTGTAAACCTCAGCCATAAATGCTGAGAGATCAGCCATCACTATTCTGTTTTGCACAGTTCTCACAACTCTTGTACTTTGTCACACAAAACACAGCTCTTGTTGTTGTGACTGACTTAGTTGACGTCACTTCCCCTAAATTACTATGATAGGTAGTCAGCACTTACCCTGATAATAGACGTCTAGTCTTTTAGACAGACTCGTGTTGTGGTGCTGAGAGCCACAAGGAGTTATGTCATCAGGTGTTGACGCTAGACAAGGATGAGGCATTTGGGTTGAAAACCACCGATGCTGTAAATACCGTGAGACTGGATTTCATTAAGTGTGACATCACTCAGTGTATATTTAGCACGTTTTGTGTTCATAGGTATGGATGGATGGAGCAAGGTCACTGAAACTTAGGGCGTACCCACACTGCGCCATCCCGTAATCGAGTAGGTTTGACCCCCAAGTCTGGTTCGTTTGAACAGTGTGATCAGTCTGTACCGTACCTGGGCACGGTAGGCTACGCTTATCCATGCCCGAGTCCACTTGAGAAGGTGGACTCAGGAACGGTATGGTTGGGCTCATGATCGTGCCTATGCAAAGATTGTAAACAACAACAGTGTCTGGGTGCACTTTGACAGTATGCAGTGTGAGTGTGGACCAAGGACGGGAGAGTGCCGTACTCCGGCACAGTAGAAGGGAACCGTGCGATTACGCCTTTATAGAACAGTGTTCCTCAAACTGTTATGTGTGTTATGTTACAGTATAGTGTGTCTTAACAACTGCCCAGGAGTGTCTCCCTGAATGGAGAGAGCAGTCACCCTTCCCTGCCTTGAACCTACTGTAGGTCTCTGGGGTACCAAACCTACAGATTTAGTACTTTAAAGTTTAGCTGTATAGCTACATTCCAGTATAACTATGGAGTTTGGCTTTGAACTAACACAATTTCCCATGACTGTTGTACCAATGTGTAAGTTTGAACCATGGCAGTTTATAGTTCGGACTCACATGCTAAATGATATAGAGTGGCCTAAGGAATGGCACACCTGCAAATCACAGAGAGCTTGTTATGGGCTACATCAAGTATCATTTGTGAATGATCTATTTTTAAATTCAGGGGTTATAAAGTTTATTCATATTATCCTATACATGCATCATTGAAGATATACAGTAGTGTGAAACAGTTCTCAACCAGTTTGGGACTCAGGCACACCAAATGTCAAACTAAAACGCCAAGGCACGTCAACTTATTAATGATTACATTGTAATAGGCTATACGACATCTGGATGTTCATTCTTATATGCCTATGTTTTCCATACATATAAGTGTGTAATGTGACAGGTGAAAATCTAGCATATTGTTTACCATAATAACTTGCATTGGTACATGTACCAATGACCTTATGGCTAACAATAGCTAACACATTGGTTTCCTCAAAATTCTATGACACAGTTCACTTTGCCTCATGGTAGGCTACACCAGTCAGATTTCTATTCTTGCATAATTTACTTCAGCTTGCCATCAGCTCTGGGGTTCAGTGCGGGCAGGTGAACTGAAGCATGTGTCTTAGGTAGGCAGTAACTCACCCTATGGGTTTGAGTCCAGCTCACAGTAAAGTGATAGTGTGCTAAATTGTACCACTGCCAAGTTATAGCCTATATCCAGTACTGTATATTTAAAGTGCAGAGCATATTATTCTCCCAGGTCAACAGAATTTATACCAATTCGATAGCGCTATGGTTTTGGAAAACACTTGTGATGCAACTGCATAGTCCAGGAGTTCACATCATGTAATGGTAGCCAGCTGGTCTGTAGCTGTGCAGTATGTTAGGTAAATCCTTTATCTTACTGTCTATGGGTAATCCTCCCTCCAGATGCCTTAAGGAACGTGCTAGTGAGAGAGCCAGTGTCAAGGGGGTTTAGCTGAATTGGTAGCACACTCGACAGCTACTGCGAGTTGCTGGTACGATTCTGGGCAAGTGCAAAGCAGGTGACATTAGCAGCTTTTGAGAAACATGCCCCTGGGTCATCCTTATTATAGCCTAAGTTTTGTTTGCTTGAAATTGGTTGTACAGATCACATTCCATGAAGCTATTTTATTTTTTTCTTAATAATAATAATAATAATAATAATAATAATCTAAAATCTGCTCCTTAATCCATCTCGCGATCATTTTGATTGATTCATCTTTGGATATTACACTTCTGCACATCTAGCAGCCAATCACCATTTCACATGAACAAGGCGGCTACTGGACAAATACTCAAAAGCCATCTGACTCTAAACAGAACTAATAAAAAGCATCCTGGCCAATAAACAGCCATGTTTGATTTTGTGACTTTAATTTAATGGTGAGCTGCCGAGAGAGGAAACCAAATGAAGAAAGACTGTTCTAGAACATGGGCATACTGTTAGCTACAGGCATGACTTATGTTTCCAGCACTCCCTCTAATATGAGGTAAACACATTCACATCCTGCAAAACTGCTGATTAAATGTGCACACTAAGGCAGATGGAAAATAGCTTGGGGTTTTCTAAGGAATGTAATGCTGTTGCTTGTCTGCGGCGTATAGATTCTCAACAAGCTAACATGCAAATACAACCCACACTCGCCATTCTGAAAGTGCATAATTATAGTATACCTGTCATTGTGGCCGGTGAAGTCATTGTTTGCCATTATATTTAAGTTCATTGTTTCTATTCACTGTGGTAATTAATCTATTTCGAGGGCCTAAAATGCTGCCCATATCATACACTAACCATATATAAACAGAATTTATCACATATCTCATTCTAATTCAAAAAATAAATAAATAAATAAATCATCAATCAAAAAATCAATCAAAAAATCAGAGCCTTTCTGTGAGTTAAACAAATTTATTTGTTAATAAAAAGGAATTTGACAACATGAATCCAACATGAATCCATCCAACAGTTAGCTACATATTATATTACGGTGTATTTAAAGATGCTGTCAATCTTCTTTTTTTCTGAAACCTCTTCTCCGTCTCAGCTTGGGTCTCCCTCTGATCATCTTGGATATGAGAAAATAATGTTCCGGTACATTTGTTCAACATTATTTCCATTGCAAAACCACCTCTAACCAGTTCTTTGTCCTTTCTGTCTGGTGAAAGGCAAAGACTGACAGTGAAGATAAATATCATCTCAACACTGGAGACAGGTACAGTGTTCAGGTACAGACAAGTCAGCAAGCTGCAAAGCATCGCAATGAAGCAACTTAATGCCACAATAGTGACAGCATGACAGAGAAGGTGTGCGTGTGTGTGTGTGTGTGTGTGTGTGTGTGTGTGTGTGTGTGTGTGTGTGTGTGTGTGTGCGCGTGCGTGCGTGCGTGCGTGCGTGCATATGTGTGTACTGTAGGTGTGTGTCTGTGTGTCTGTGTGTGTGTGTGTGTGTGTGTGTGTGTGTGTGTGTGTGTGTGTGTGTGTACAGTAGGTGTGTAGGTGTGTGTTCCAGACTCACATGGTTCTCCTCAGGCACTTTTCCTTTGAGGAGTCACAGAGAGCTAAAACAAATCACCAATGGAGTGTATTAGTGTATGTTAGGGAACAGGAACTTCCAGCCCATTAAACTGGATTAAAACAGATGAGCTGTTTCTCAGTTTACCTTCAGTCTCTCAGCCAGGGACATGGGTCTCATGGTTGGGGTTTTCATCACCTGGATAATAGTGTACAGTGTATATAAACATCAGATCTTACAGTATATCTGAATATATCGGGTAAGCACTGATGACGGAAGACTGTTACTGTTCAATACTAATGAGAGGGCACTATGAACAAGAGACAAGTAGTAAAATTACCATTGCTGGTTCAGAGGTCGTTGACAGGGGCTCTTGAATGCCACTGACAGAGTGCTGGATCAAGAGAAAAGAGCTGACTGAATGTGCATTGATAGTATGTGTATAAGGTAAAAATATGAAAATAAAATCACACTGACACACATATTATAATTTTTCATGATGAAATATACCATATAAAATATATAATGTGTGTAATACCATGTAAAATATATAGTTGACTAAGTTGACTTCAAGGTAACTTGAAGGTGTTCCTACTATAGAGTCAGCGGTGGACATCCAGAAAGTAAAAGTCCTGCCATATATTCTTTCAACCTGTGCACTGGTGATATCACTAATTATCTGATATACCTGGCAGCTAATTAGGATGAGCTGGTTTACTAAATGGTTGGATCAATTACTTTGCAAGACTTTTACTTTCTAAACCCGAGATGTCTGCCTCTAGTCTCACTTGGACACAACAGTACCTTCACTCGGGCTTTAGCTGCTCCTCCTTGCCCCTGGACCTGGCCCTGCCCCTGTCCCTGCCCGCCACCTGCCCCCTGCTGGAGATTTGCCGCTCCCAGAGACAAAAACTGAAGCGAACACAACATAAACACTTTAGGTAATTGCAAACAACAATGCAATGTTTACAAATAAAAACAATATATGGAAATCATTAAAAAAAAAAACATTGGAAGACGTTGTCAAAGAGGTGCGACCCAATACTGACTCATGAGCACTGTGAACTCTGAGTTTTTGTAAAGACCTGAATCATGAATCGTCATGGCGTGATTATCACCTGCATTTGCTGCCCTGCTGCCATCCAAGGGAACTGCAGTCCTCCCATCCCTGCCATACCATTCATTTGGGGCAACACTGCAAACACTGGCACTGCCTGCAAACACATGGGCAAACTGCAGTGAGGCAACAATCAGCTTTGTTTAAGTCAAGTCCCATTCGTTTTTAAAATGTAGGCTATATTTCAATAGAATTGATTTGCAACAGCGCAGTATGAATCAAATGTCTGGACATGATGTTTATCAGATATGTAACATATGCAACAGTGACAGTTTATGTCAGATATAGTGTAATATAAGCATTGCTGACTGTCTGTTGTGGCTGATTCTGGCCCTGGGGCAGTCCAGGCTGCTGCTGCTGCTGCTGTTGTTGTAGCTGATGCTGTTGTAGCTGATGCTGCAGCAGCAGCTGTAGTTGTTGCTGTTGTGGTAGCTGCAGCTGTTGTTGCTGCTGAGGTAACTGCTGCTGAGGCAGAGCGAAGGCCAGGGGGAAGGTCATCCCAGGCTGCACACCTGGCCCTGGAAGCACCTGCATGGCCCCCTGGTTCATAGGCATAGCGCCCCCAGGCTGCTGGAGGAGTAAGGCACCCACTGGTACCAGCTGCAAGAGAGAGATGGAGTCCGATGAAATGGTAACTCGGGATACATTATTGATAGGGTTATTGTACCTCTCATCTATTTTAATAAAATATCCTCAAGTATCTTGAAGAGATGTTGGCACACCTACAGAAAGACTTATTGTTTTATTTATTGCTGATTAAACTGTTTAATCACTTGTCCTGTTTGAGAAAAGGTTCATGAACTCTTAAAACATGTTGTCCCTATCTGGACACAGACATGTGTTACAAAAATAATCCAAGTTGTGTTGTTTTCAACACAAATTGTGTTATTTTCAACACAAAATGAAACAAATGAAAAAATAAACTAAAATAGGAAACAACACAAATTGCGTTGTCCCTATCTGGACACAGAATGTGTTAAAAAAAAACAACGCAAGTTGTGTTGTTTTCAACACAAGAGTGTGAAATACATTGTAATAAATACATTGTAATCAATATTACTCACTCCACAAACTCGAGGTAAGACATTTTGCCTATTATACTACACCAGAAAATCTTCTCTGTACAGAATATCTAGCATATTTTTCAGCTGAAAGCCAGCATCCTTTGTAAAAAATCACATGTTTAATACTGTATTTACGTGTTACACACTATGTGTTTTCACACTATGATATCCACCTGAGGAAGCTGTCCGTTCATCACAATGCCATTGAGGATCCCTGGATTAGCGCCATTGCCACCAGCGGCATTACCCACACCCCCTTTTGCCCCCGCGGCAGCCTTCACAACCTGGGAGAATACAGAGCAGTTCAAAAGCATAACATGCTACGACACAGAAAAGATAATCATGGACAGGAAAACATTCTCTATGAAGGCCTTATTAGCAAGACATTATGTGAATAATTAAAGTGACTAAATTCCACTCTGCAAATTATTGATCAACAATACCTCTGCACTTCCTGATCCCCCTGCCTGCGCCTAAACATCCGGAGAACAATAAATCATTCATCATGAGTGAACTCCAAAAAAACACAGAGAGAGAAGAAAGTTGCATAACAAAAACAAGACTGCATTCTCTCACAGCTCTCATGCAATCTTACCATAGAGGCCAAGGAGGGGAAGATGATCCACAGGAAACAGATCATGTTTTGTCTCACCTGAAAAATATAAATGTTTTACACTGGAAGAGCCACCTTAGGCCTTACGCAAACACAATAGCATTCAGTCATCCGGGACACATTTCCCAATACCTTTGGTTGGATACTGCCAGTGATCCTCTGGAAGACTGACTGTTCTGCCTGCAGGAAAAACCTGTTTTTATAAAGAACCTAGCTTAGACTACCTCTGTCCACACAATATCATTATCTCTTTAGACACTTAACTAAGTCAGGGTGACCACTAATGAGAGATAGTATGTATTTTCAGGCCTTTTGGAAACCAGACCATGTGAAGCACCAGGCATTGTGATTACCATAGGTTGTTAGTGAGGTGATCATTTTACAAATCCCGTCCCCACACACCCAGACCAAAGAGTGCGTAAAGATGACATCAACGTCTACCAGCGGCAAGACCATCCAGATTGTAGAGCTCAGGTGTCTGTGGCCAGACATTTCTGCTCAGCTGAACTACTTCCCACAGATGTGGTGAATACAGTACAACTTCTGCAACTTTTGCGGCAGAAATATTTTAACCAGAGCCAGTACATAGCGCTTAGAAAAAGCATCACTGACACTTTTCTAAAAACTCTATAACACGTTGCTCAAAGATATGTATCCACTATTGGTTTGTCAAATGTCTGGACAAGTTTGATAACATGATTTTGGCTATTTTTCTGTGTGGAGAGCAGAAGTAATCCATCTGAACATGAAAAAGAAAATAGGCTGAAACAGCAATTACATATTCACACCCATATTCAAAGGCTTTTATTAGAAGTGTTAAGGAAGCATCAGACATTACATGTAAAATAAAATGTGGCACTTTACACTACATAGTAACAGCTACTGCTGTTAACTTACAGCAATCGATTTGATCTTTCAATTTTATTTTTGTTTTTAGTGCCATTTCATGTTCTGCTCTTATTTAGAGCAGTGATGTAAAAGCACCATATGGAATGATCAAACATGATATTCCGGCATAATAATTAACACTTTATTCTATCTAATATGAACAAAATGTAAACTTTTCCCCCTTTGGAATGTTTTTGTAACATAGATAGTATTGTAGTTAATGGTTAGGTATACAAGAGCACATTAATTACAAAAAATCCTCACTAGCTAAGACTACATACTGCATCATACAACGTGCCCATGTGTAGATACATATTTCCCCACATTGGATTATCTGTAAAAAACCCACATTTCTCATTCAATCCATCTAAGTGGAAAACAGTGGCAAGAAGAACTCAGCACGTGTTCCTTCTTGAATCTGCAATGTCCCCCTTTACAGTTCACAGTCTGAGAAGCTTGATTCCTGTCTGCTCAGCACCAGTCGGAGAAGTCCTACTGAAGCTGTCTCTCCATGCATGAGGTATAGAGGTAACTAGAACAGTAGGTGAGTGTCCATGTCCTCTGTAAGGAGCAAGCAGACAGTTAGGTATGGCGTCAAAATACAAGTCATGAATTAAAAACATTACATAAATGTGTGTGTGTGTGTGTGTGTGTGTGTGTGTGTGTGTGTGTGTGTGTGTGTGTGTGTGTGTGTGTGTGTGTGTGTGTGTGTGTGTGTGTGTGGTTTGCAGTGTCATAATGTTTTGAATGAGTTCCTGTAGGAAAATCAGCGAGTGTCTGGATGTGTTACACTTTCATATATAGTAAGTCCTGATAGATAAGGTGTTTGTGTCCCTGTGAAAATGCCACAGCTCTTACCATCCTTGATGCCAAAGCAGTGTCCCCACTCCTTGAAGGACACCTGCTTGTCTTTGTCTGCGTCGCACTCCTGGAAGAAGTGTGAGGTGCAGTGCTCCATGGGCACCAGAGGCACTCGGAGAGGAGCCAGCTCTGAGTGGGACAGATACCTGCAGTACACGGGGCAAACACCAGGGGGAGCAGTTGGAGTGACGCACGATCATCAAGTGCTATGGTGACACAGTGGTACGCGTTCTGCTTCTATCTCACTAGTAGTAGTATACAACAAGCTTATATTGTGTCAAGAAACTTTTTTTTCACATTACTTGTCTCTTGTGGCAGCGTTTGGTTTGTTTCAAGCGTGCTTGAGTTTGATCTCAAGCATTAGGACTCCGTAAGGACTGTCCCGATGTTAAGGATGTACCATACCTGTCTGTGGGGTGCTGGTCCATCTGAGCAAACTGCCAGTGCACGGGGTAGATGTACATGTGGTAGTTCTTCTCAAAGTCCTGGGCCAGGAGCTCGATGGGATGGTCTCCTGCGTGCAGCCGCCTCTCACTCTCATAGATCTTCTGAACCTGTAGGGGAGCAGATGGGACATCACATCAGCCACATTTGCACTTAGTCATTCAGTCGTTTAGCTGACGCTTTCATTCAAAGCCACTTGTAGTTGTATTATATCATCAACTAGAAACAAGCCATTGTAGAACAGGAATCATAGGCATGCAATATGTACTGTAGGTGCGTGTGTGTTAGGGGACGGGGGTGGGTGATGTAATCCTTTCAATAATCAAGCCAATACAACCCCCCCCCCAAGTAATCATATTGTTGTAATGAACGAAACTGTTGGAGAGCACAATGCAGTGGGGCGCTCCACTCTACCAGTGTTCAACGCAAACGTTCACCCGTCTACCATGCACATACAGTACATCTACCAAAGCCTTGACAGTTTCATTTACATGTAACATTTAGTCATTTAGTCCTTTAGTCTTGTTTCATGACTGCCTTGCCCCCCTCTGGTGACTCTGTAGTCTATAGCCTGCGCGGCGAGCTGCAGCTGCGTGTGCGTACCCTGGCCCGTTGCTTGGGGGTCAGGAAGCCGGGCGCCATGGTGTCGTGCTCAAAGAGCTGCAGCAGGACGTTCTTCAGCCAGTCACGCATGCGGAGGGGAAACTGGGCCAGCTCTGTGCTCAGGCAGGGAGGGATGACTGGGAGAGAAGTCATACACATACACACACACACACACACACACACACACACACACACACACACACATACACACACACATACACACACACACACACACACACACACACACACACACACACACACACACACACACACACACACATACAGATGTTACATTCGCTGGAGTGTGCACATGTTAAGTGTTATGTGTTTCTAACAGTTGAAGAGCCAGCACAAGCAACCATTTAGATCCAATGAGTTTTGATCAAAATGTCACCCAGCTCAACGGAGGAACACTTTACTATGGATTTATCCTCACATACTTTTTTTGTAAAGAACTATACAGTACTTGCCTTAAAGCCTGTCATTGAGCTCTACCAACTCATCAATCAATCAATCAATCAATAAAATCAAATCAAAAGTACTAGACCCGCTGAGATTAGTCTCTCTATACTCTTACTTTCTAACATGAAGAACAATGAAAGACTTTTGCATGACATACATTTGCAAGCTCCAGTGTAGTCTAGGTGAAGTCTGTGTCCTTTCTTTGTGCCTTCAAGATTACACTTTGTGGCAAACAGCTGGCAAGATGTGTCATAGGTCTTGTTGTCTGTCCCACAAACCTAATAAAAATAAAAAAAAATTAAAGTTTACATTTTCCATTATATGAACAAAACAAAATGCATGTTTAGTGTACAATGGGTCAACTGTGAACGGAACTTAGCTGAAATGTCCCGTATTCAACTTACATGATCAAATTCTGTAACACTGGTAGGGCAGTCTGCTGCCTCTTGGCAAACACAGACTGGCTTCTCATCTTCATTGACTTTGCAGACTTTTCCACGCTTGCATCTGACATTTTCACAGGGATCTACAGTGCAGACGAAAAAGATCATTCTTGTTACCTGACATTACTACCTAGTTTACCACAAAGTAAGCCATCACAATATGTTTATATGTTGTTTTCCCATGTGAGATTCTGACAAAGAGAGAGAGAGATAGAGAGGGTTGTTTCTGAGGTGAGTTAAATTCCTTGGGCTTGGTGAGTTTGCACAGAGGCTAAATCAGATGTGAGCTCTGCCATTGATTCCTTAAGCCCATTGCCACGGCTAAAACAGGGCCAGCGACCGCATTCTGTGTGGGAGCGCCAAAGAAAAGACCCGCATCAGCAGATTCCTGATGAGCGCGCGGCTGCGTGCAGGCACAAGCGCTGAAACAACACTTACTGCTTTCTGCGCCCTGGCCGGACAGGGTCGGGGGAGGCCTCAGGCTCGGGTACAGCTCCACTGTGGCTCTGATCTGGACCGGGTTCATGCCCACCATAGGGGCCTGTCGAGAGGGAGAGAGAGAGAGAGGAGTTAAGTTAAGGGTCTACAAGGCCACATTTTTTTTTTCACATCGTTTCATGGTCAGAACCCTGATTTTATAGTGAAATATTCTCATGTTTCAAGTGCAAAAATCCCCCAGCGATGAAACTCGGAACTGTAGTGACACAGCATTTTTTTTTTTAAGCATAGAAATGGACGGCAATGGAGTCAGCATGAGGGGAAAGCACAGCATGACGATGCATTAAAAGAAACAATCAGAGAAGAGGAGTCATCCCCCACAATTACCCATTTCCCAGACTTCCTTCTCTTGGGCCTCTGGACAGCGTTGTCATCCGTGTCCGGGACCTTCTCCTGCCCGAGCATCTGCCTGTGGCCTGGGCTGCTGGGCTCGGCCGGGATGGGCTGGTCGCCCTGCATCTGCCCCTTCCTCTTGCGCTGGTTCTTCTTCTGCTTGCGGCCCTTGCCCTTGGTGTGGCTGCCGCTCTCGTTGGTGAGCTTCTCCTGCTTGTCCCCCTCGTCGTCCCCGGGCAGACGCGCCGACCTGAACTCCACGCTGTTCTTGGCCTCCTGAAGGGTGTCGTCTCCGTCTTCGCCGTCCCCTTGTTTGTTGTCATTGCTGTTTTTCTCCTTGTCCAGGGACGTGTCCTTCTCCTGGGCTTTGTCCGTGAGCTCCTCATCCAGCTCTTTTTTGGGGGGCATCTCGCCGTCCTCTCCAGCAGTCTCGGGGTCGTAGTCGGCCATGACGGCGGGGATCTCCTCGCCATCCTGCTCCTGGTCCTCCACTTTCCCCTCCTTCGCAGGCTGATTCTCAGCGTCGACGGACGAGGGTTTGGTCTCCTCCAACTTGGTGTCCAGAGGTTCTGACCCATCGCTGTCACTGGCATAATCTAAGTCCATGGGGATCTCATACTCAGTGCTGCTGTTGCTCTCCTCTTCTGGCTCCTCTACCTTCTTCTCCACCACCTCCCCCTCCTGGCCCTCAGCCTCTTCCTCGCCTTCCTTCCCCCCGTCCTCCTTCTCCTTCTCCCCGTTCTCCTTCACCTCTTCTCCGTTATCACCTTCTCCCACCTCAGTCTCCTTTACTGCCACCTCGTCCTCCTCAGCTGCCTGCTCCTCGTCCTCAGAGCCCTGGAGGAGGTGGGCCAGTGCCTCCTCACTCAGGAGCACAGGGGTGCCACTCTCCTTGTTCTCCTCCTCCCCAAAGCCCACCGTCTCACTGGCATCCTGTCCTCCCTCAGCGGTTACCTCCTCGTCCTCCTGCCCCTGGCTGCTGGCTTCAAACGGGAGGAAAGTGGGTAGAATGGAACCCTTCCCCTCATTTGGTTCCTCAGGATCCGAATCCTGGAGAAAAGCAGTAGAGACCAATTTCACATTTAATCATTTAGCTGATGCTTTTATTCAAACTTACAAAAACGAGGGGTAATATTCTAGCTACAATGCCAGGGAGGCCTTAGTTAGGAATTAATACTAAATCAATTAATAATGTTAATAATATTAACAAAGGAAGTTAAAAGTCCTAATCAAAGTGTAGTAGAAAGAAAAAGTGGTAGAAGTAGAAGTAGATATAGAAGGGGGGAGAAAAGTGCATGTTAAATGCAGAGTTATGTTGCTAGGTGTATTACTTGTATATTTATTGACTTTGCTGATGGTTTTGCCGAAAGTGACTTCCAATGAGAGATAACATTGAAGTTGGAGTGTAATATGAGATCTTAGTTCTAATCATTACAACCTTTGCATAAAATAGAAACCAAAGGATGACAATGTAGAGTTGAGAAAAGCTGCTGTTGTAATGCACTGTTAAAATGCTGCACATTAGCCAAATAAGTGAAGGAGGAAACGTTACCTTCTCCTGAGGTGACTGGGAATGTTTGGAAATGCCATGATGTTTTGCATGAGGTTTGCTTCTGACCTTGAGGGATAGACAAAACATTTATTAGATGTCCAAGCAGTGAAACTGCTGGAACCCCATTGTTTTTGATCTCATTGATTTTTTAGAAAGGGCTAAAAGTGATTGGGCAGCAAAAAACGGCAGGCCAAAATAAACCAAAGTTGGCAGATGGGTTCAGAACTTCACCTCTAATTCAGGCACATGACATGACAGGCACCTGCCTCAAGGTGGCGCTGTGATAATCACGGTCACATTCTTGCAGGTATCGCCAAAGCAGCTTGGCTTACAGTCAAAGTTCTTTCATTGTCCTAATGTCTCAAGTCTTTTACGTCAGCTAATAGTTATTATTTGAACTAAAAAGTGTCTTTAGTGCCCTTCTTTCTTCAAAAACTAAAAGTGACGTCATGCATCAGATTCTCAAAAATATTGGTATGCAACATCTACAGACCATATGGGGAAAATTCCCTTTACAGATTTTTGATTTGTTGCTCTCTTTCAAAGTTACATGTCAATCACATTTCACAAATCACATCCGTTTCATGTAATTCCATCCATAGGAGGGTCTACAGCTACATGTCAATACATCAATAACTGCTTAACATAAAAATGTGAATTAATTTGGTACACTTCGGTCTACATGTACATGTCCCAAATTGCCAACTGGTTCACTTTTCGAAATGCCCTAAAACAATCAAATTTCAGCTGCCAATATTTTCCAATCTTCATGACATTTCACAGACTTTTGAGAATTGTACATAAAAAGCTATGTGCTTATTATAACATAATTTGGCTGAAAGGGGGTTGCTACAAGTTGCACATGTCAATCTCTAAAAAATCATCAGGTTACATTTGGCATGCTTATTCTTCGTCCCATTTACTCCCATTTCCTAAACTCTAGTTACCTTTCGTCACGTGCTGAACCCGTCAAACCGTTCAACCATTTTCCTCTAGGGGTCATTTCATCTAATGTACTTGGACCCCGCTATTGTCGTCTATGGCTTATGGACAGATAATAGCTCACTTTTTAGGAAGCCATGCTCCAATGTACTTACACACATGACAGAGGCTGAAGCCATGAGGCACAGGAGAAGCAGACGGGTCTTCATTTCAACTGTGAACATTTAAGAATTCAAATTAATTCATGTGATTAAAAAGTACAGTTCTGAAATCAAGAGAAAGTCTTCTCAGTCATTTTGTCCTCCTTGGGTGGTCAGCAGCAGCATATGCACAGCATGGCACCCATTCTTTCCTTGAGGTGTCTCAATCTGTATGCAGGCAATCTCGTCAGCCATGACACAGCCACAGAAATCAGCTCCCTGTTGCCATGGCAATAGGCCTTGAGATGTGCTCCTCTCAAAAGTCACATTCAGAGTCCATCAGGGCTAAGCAAACAGCAGTAGGTACTAGACTGGAAAGAGAATGGGCTAAGTACACACAACTTTTCTGTCTCTCAGGCGGAAACAATACAGACGTTATTTGAACCCAACAAGCAAATGTTGATAGTGCCTGCCGAAAGATATCTCAAGCTCTAGTCGAAACCCTTGCAAATGTACGTTCTTATTATTGGTTGTTTGATTTTATTTAGGCCTATTGATTTATTTCAATGTTACGATAGTAAATGCTATATACATCATGTATATAGTATAGCATAAACATGTAATGAAGTCATAATTGTTTGATATTATCAAAATGTATACAAAGTTTGTTTCCATCCACTTACAGTGCCAATAGAAAATAAAATTAAGACCTTGATAAAGTGGGATCATCACCAAGTATCAACACTGGCATACATTTCTTGTCTACTCGGGCGCAATACACAGATGACCAATCCTCCCAACCAGAACCACTTGAATAAAGGCAACCTTACAGCAAGTCACCCTAATAACACACCCATCAGAGAGAATATTGTAGTCTTCCCATTAACGAGAGATTACCTGCAGTTGTATGCGCAGCGCAGAGCGAGTCTGGAGGCTGGATCCGTGTGAGAGGAGGCTGAGGGTGGGGATCCTCACACCGAGCACTGTGGAAATGCACTGAAGATCCCCCGCACCACACACACTACTTAGAGTCTTTTATGCATGCCTCCCCGGCTGGAAAACATTGGAGCGGCGCTCCTCCACAACCAGGGAGTCAACACACTGGGGTGGTGATCGGGGTGGAGTGGGGTGGCGTGGGGGTGGAGGGGGTGGGGGACTCAGTAGTGCAGTATCTGCATCGCAATGTGCAAAACTTGCTTATTTCACACACAAGGATTGTTGAATGTTGTAACACAAAATGCATTCAAAATGAACAAAATGCATATTGTACACGTTTATGGGGCGTGTCAGCAGTAATAATGTTACTAGATAATTCTGTAGGAAAATAGCACGGAATCTCATTGAAGTTGTTGTGCTGGGCAGGTGATTACACAAGGGGGTATCTGGGCAGGTGATTACACAAGGGGGTATTTGGGTGCAACGCCACATGAACAATGATAACAACATGCCTTCTGCCTAACAAGAATGACAATGTGTGGTACTGTATTTCAAGGACCCCTTGCAAAACTAAGAAGGAATAGTTGGTTCAACTTATTCAACTTGGTGCTAAATATCCCTCAACCTTCACCCATTGCCAAATTGTTCCAATGAATAATTCAGTGAGTGAGCAAGTGGGGATACTTTTTATTTATTTATTTATTTTAACGTAAACTATTCTGATTTTTTTTTTTTAATTGGGTTCTTTTGTTGAAATGAGAAGTATTCTAACAAGCTATATAAATGACAAGTGTCTCTTAAATGTCAGAAGCCAAGTTGCTCCATATTTGTATTTTATTTTCAAATATATTTTAGATGAAAACAGTCTTCTTTACATTCACTCAAAAAAAGGCAATGGGGAACTGTGAAGCTTGGTGGTAGAAAGGGTACACTCTTAGAGTTAAGATTCAGTGCCTCTTTTAAACATTACACTGAATCTAAATCAACAAAGAGACACCAAATAAATGCAGTACTGTTCAGAAGCTGGCCTGATACTCATTAGGTAAATGTGCATTTGTCTATTTTCTCGTCCCCTTGTGGAGAATCGGCATACTACATATTTATTTACACTCGTATATTGGCCTGAAGATGGATAGATTGTGTTTAACATTCTCCCTATTTTTATTCCATTATTTTGCTTTAATGTTAAAAGTAATCCTACATCGAATAATCTACACATACCCATCATGACCAAGAGCTGCCATACAAATCACAGGCAGCAGCAAATGCAGATGATCAGTCCTCACCTATAAATGGAGAGGTGTTTGTTTGTGTGTTTGTGTGTTCATGATACCTTTACTTCACACACCACTTGTCCTCTCCAAATGACACCAGTGAAGGTTCATGCAGGGACGGCAGGTCCTGCTCCACTTCTGGTCCCCTTAGAGCACCATGGTCCTTTAATAACATAACATGAGAATAATGATTTAACTCATCAGTGGACTGCATGTAAACCACTGTGCATAATGCCAGACTGGCACATTTTCCCGTAGGGATCATGGAACAGTTGTCCACTGGACTATCAGGGCTAAACATATGAAAGTGTAGTAAACACATATTTTTAATCAATGCGTTAATAATTACATGGTAACACATACAGTATATGTAAATATAACTAGAAATGCAATTCCAAGGAATTACCAGTGCATGAAAATGCAAAAATAGATAGATAATGTAGATATGGTTACTAAGGTGTAGCTAGGGTAAACATGGTGGTTGCATAATTTACAGAGAGTTGATAGTGTGAAGGTAGACAGTTTAAAGCTGAAACATTCCAGTTCTAACTTAACTAATGATTTCTATTCATGTTAAAATGTTAACTATGGTAACAATGATAACCAGGTTGATTGGTTAACTTAGCTACTGATTTCATGCAGTTATGGTAAAAATGTTAACTATGCTAACTATGCTCACAGTTCTAACCAGGTTGATTAGCTAACTTAGCTAATGATTTCTAGCAGTTATGCTAAAAATGCTAACTATGCTAGCAATGCTTACTATGGTAACAATGTTAACTTAAACTAACAATGCTAACCAGGTTGATTAGCTAACTTAACTGATGATTTCTAGCAATAATGTTAAAAGTGCTAACTATGCTAACAATGCTAAAATTGCTAACAATACTAACCAGGTTGATTAGCTAACTTAGTTGATGATTTTTTGCAGTTATGTTAAAAATGCTAACTATGCTAACCATGCTAACTAGATAACTTGCTAGTGAGGACTTTTATTTTGAAACATTTGTTGCTAGGGTATCCATGGTGGGCACTATCAGGAAACAAGAAGTTACTGCAGTATAATCATGTTGGTTACTATGGAAACGGTCATAAACGCTTAATTTTAATGGTTGCTATGTTGGTTGCTAGGTACATGGAGGTTTCATGAAGTTGACCGGAGGCATAGTTGATGATAACTGACAGTGGGAATGGTTAAACAGTTAAATAGTTGAGTAGTTATAATGGTTAAATGATTTTATAGTGTATTATTGCAGTGAGGACTTTTATTTTGAAACAGTGGTGGACAGAGGAAACAGTTTAACAGGATATGTGTAGTCTTCTGAGAGACTGTATGCTTAAAGCCAGAGAAACTGACAGTTGGTGCCCAGGTGGCCGGCCACCTGGCGTAAGATTCTAATTGCTGCCATGATGTCATAATGAGCAATGTTAAGTCTATGGGGGAAATTGTAATAGTTTTTAACTAATAGTTTAAAAAGTATAAAAGTTTCAAAATTGAAAAATACATCCCTCCAATGTCCTAAGCAAGATCTACGTAACACAGTTTGAATGAAGTTTCTACGTTAAACGGTTCAAGCTGAATTGCGTGCGTTAGAAGAAGAACTAGAAATGCAATTCCAAGGAATTACCAGTGCATGAAAATGCAAAAATAGATAGATAATGTAGCTATGGTTACTAAGGTGTAGCTAGGGTAGACATGGTGGTTGCATAGTTTACAGAGAGTTGATAGTGTGAAGGTAGACAGTTTAAAGATGAAACATTCCAGTTCTAACTTAACTAATAATTTCTATTCATGTTAAAATGTTGATTAGCTAATGATTTCTAGCAGTTACGCTAAAAATGTTAATTATGCTAGCAATGCTAACTTTACTAACAATGCTAACCAGGTTGATTAGCTAACTTAACCGATGATTTCTAGCAGTAATGCTAAAAAGGCTAACTATGTTAACAATGCTAAATATGCTAACAATGCTAACCAGGTTCATTAGCTAACTTAGTTGATGATTTTTTGCAGTTATGCTAAAAATGGTAACTATGCTAACAATGCTAACTATGCTAACCATGCTAACTAGCTAACTTGCTAGTGAGGACTTTTATTTTGAAACATTTGTTGCTAGGGTATCCATGGTGGCCACTATCAGGAAACAAGAAGTTACTGCAGTATAATCATGTTGGTTGCTATGGAAACGGTCATAAACACTTAATTTTAATGGTTGCTATGTTGGTTGCTAGGTACATGGAGGTTTCATGTAGTTGACTGGAGGCATAGTGGATGATAACTGACAGTTGGAATGGTTGAACAGTTCAATAGTTGAGTAGTTTCAATGGTTAAATGATTTAATAGTGTATTATTGCAGTGAGGACTTTTATTTTGAAACAGTTGTGGACAGAGGAAACAGTTAACAGGATATGTAGTCTTCTGAGAGACTGTATGCTTAAAGCCAGAGAAACTGACAGTTGGTGCCCAGGTGGCCAGCCACCTGGCGTAAGATTCTAATTGCTGCCGTGATGTCATAATGAGCAATGTTAAGTCTATGGGGAAACAGCTCAATGTTAAATCTATGGGGAAATCGTTTTTTAATTCATAGTTTAAAAAGTATAAAAGTTACAAAGTTGAAAAATACAAAGCACACATGGCATAAGCAAGACCTACGCAACAACGTTTGAATGACGTTTCTACGTTAAACGGTTGAAGCTGAATTGCGAGCGTTAGAAGAAGAAGAATAAGAAGCCTAGGAAGAACAGTACAGTGCATTTTCATGCACTGTAATAATAACTAGAAATGCAATTCCAAGGAATTACCAGTGCATGAAAATGCAAAAATAGATAGATAATGTAGATATGGTTACTAAGGTGTAGCTAGGGTAAACATGGTGGTTGCATAGTTTACAGAGAGTTGATAGTGTGAACGTAGACAGTTTAAAGATGAAACATTCCAGTTCTAACTTAACTAATGATTTCTATTCATGTTAAAATGTTGATTAGCTAACTTAGCTAATGATTTCTAGCAGTTATGCTAAAAATGCTAATTATGCTAGCAATGCTAACTTTACTAACAATGCTAACCAGGTTGATTAGCTAGCTTAACCGATGATTTCTAACAGTAATGCTAAAAATGCTAACTATGCTAACAATGTTAAATTTGCTAACAATGCTAACCAGGTTGATTAGCTAACTTAGTTGATGATTTTTGCAGTTATGCTAAAAATGCTAACTATGCTAACAATGCTAACTATGCTAACTAGCTAACTTGCTAGTGAGGACTTTTATTTTGAAACATTTGTTGCTAGGGTATCCATGGTGGCCACTATCAGGAAACAAGAAGTTACTGCAGTATAATCATGTTGGTTGCTATGGAAACGGTCATGAACACTTCATTTTAATGGTTGCTTTGTTGGTTGCTAGGTACATGGAGGTTTCATGTAGTTGACTGGAGGCATAGTGGATGATAACTGACAGTTGTAATGGTTGAACAGTTCAATAGTTGAGTAGTTTCAATGGTTAAATGATTTAATAGTGTATTATTGCAATGAGGACTTTTATTTTGAAACAGTTGTGGACAGAGGAAACAGTTAACAGGATATGTAGTCTTCTGAGAGACTGCATGCTTAAAGCCAGAGAAACTGACAGTTGGTGCCCAGGTGGCCGGCCACCTGGCATAAGATTCTAATTGCTGCCGTGATGTCATAATGAGCAATGTTAAGTCTATGGGGGAAATTGTAATAGTTTTTAACTAATAGTTTAAAAAGTATAAAAGTTACAAAGTTGAAAAATACAAAGCCCACATCGCGTAAGTAAGACCTACGCGACATAGTTTGAATGGAGTTTCTACGTTAAGCGGTTGAAGCTGAATTGCGTGCGTTAGAAGAAGAACTAGAAATGCAATTCCAAGGAATTACCAGTGCATGAAAATGCAAAAATAGATAGATAATGTAGATATGGTTACTAAGGTGTAGCTAGGGTAGACATGGTGGTTGCATAGTTTACAGAGAGTTGATAGTGTGAAGGTAGACAGTTTAAAGATGAAACGTTCCAGTTCTAACTTAACTAATGATTTCTATTCATGTTAAAATGTTGATTAGCTAACTTAGCTAATGATTTCTAGCAGTTACGCTAAAAATGCTTATTATGCTAGCAATGCTAACTTTACTAAAAATGCTAACCAGGTTGATTAGCTAACTTAACCGATGATTCCTAGCAGTAATGCTAAAAATGCTAACTATGCTAACAATGCTAAATTTGCTAACAATGCTAACCAGGTTGATTAGCTTACTTAGTTTATGATTTTTTGCAGTTATGCTAAAAATGCTAACAATGCTAACTATGCTAACCATGCTAACTAGCTAACTTGCTAGTGAGGACTTTTATTTTGAAACATTTGTTGCTAGGGTATCCATGGTGGCCACTATCAGGAAACAAGAAGTTACTGCAGTATAATCATGTTGGTTGCTATGGAAACGGTCATAAACACTTAATTTTAATGGTTGCTATGTTGGTTGCTAGGTACATGGAGGTTTCATGTAGTTGACTGGAGGCATAGTGGATGATAACTGACAGTTGGAATGGTTGAACAGTTCAATAGTTGAGTAGTTTCAGTGGTTAAATGATTTAATAGTGTATTATTGCAGTGAGGACCTTTATTTTGAAACAGTTGTGGACAGAGGAAGTAGTGAAACAGGATCTGTAGTCTTAATGAGATTGTATGCTTAAAGCCTGAGACAGAAGGTGCCTCTCATATATAGCGTTTACGCGTCCTCTCTCGCTCCTCACTGATCTACATAAAGAATGATGGAGCGGCAACAATGGGATAGTCTAGCCCTTCTTCTATCTTTCTTTATGTAGATCATTGAGGATCGAGGAGCGAGGGAGGACATATAAACACTGCTTGAGAGGGACCCACAGTAAATACTTTAAAAGTTGTATATAGTCTAATTAATGTTGATAGACAGAATGTTTAATGGATGTTGATAGGCAGATTGTTTAATAGATATTGATTGACAGTTTAATGGGTGGATGAGTGAATGGTCTGAAGAAGATGAATGGATAGAAGGTTGGATGGAATGTGCCTTATATTCTTGTTAAGAGAGACACTGATACAGCTCTCTGAGAGTAGTTGACACAGGTGTAATCAATTTAACTGGCTAGTCTTAAGAGAGCCAGCGTGTACTCTTAAAGCCTGAGACAGTAAATAATTTAAAAGTTGAATGTAGATAGTCTAATAAATGTTGATAGACAGAGAGTTTAATGGATGTTGATAGACAGATTGTTTAATAGATGTTGATAGACAGTTTAATGGGTGGATGAGTGAATGGTCTGAAGAAGATGAATGGATAGAATGTTGGATGGAATGTGCCTTATATTCTTGTAGAATGGAGAGACACAGCTCTCTACTGAGAGTAGTGGATACAGATACAGGTGTAATCAATTTAACTGGCTAGTCTTAAGAGAGCCAGCCTGAGACAGAGTAGATTGTTTAAAAGTTCAATGTAGAGCGTCTAATTGATGTTGTTGATAGGCAGACTGTTTAGAATGGGTGGATGAGTGAATGGTTTGAAGAAGATGAATGGATATAAAGTTGGATGGAATTAGGAGGACTTATTTTGATACTGTTGTGCGCAGAGGATACAGGGGAACAGAATATGTAGTCTTCAGAGAGGAGCCTGAGAGAAACTGACAGTTGGTGCCCAGGTGGCTGACCAGCTGGGGTAACATTCTAATTGCTGCCGTGATGTCATAATGAGCAATGTTAAGTCTATGGGGGAAATGGTGATAGTTTTTAACTAATAGTTTAAAAAGTATAAAAGTTACAAAGTTGAAAAATACAAAGCACATATGGCATAAGCAAGACCTACGCAACAAAGTTTGAAAGAAGTTTCTACGTTAAACGGTTGAAGCTGAATTGCGAGCGTTAGAAGAAGAAGTTTAATAATAACTAGAAATGCAATTCCAAGGAATTACCAGTGCATGAAAATGCAAAAATTTATAGATAAATAATGTAGATATGGTTACTAAGGTGTAGCTAGGGTAAACATGGTGGTTGCATAGTTTAAATAAAGCTGATAGTGTGAAGGTAGACAGTTTAAAGCTTGTTATGGTAAAAATGTTAACAAAGCTAACTATGTTAACAATGCTAACCAGGTTGATCAGCTAACTCAACTAATGATTTCTAACAGAAATGTTAAAAATGCTAACTATGCTAATAATGTTAACTATGTTAACAATGCTAACCAGGTTGATTAGCTAACTTAGCTAATCATTTCTAACAGTTATGCTAAAAATGCTAACAATGCTAACCAGGTTGATTAGCTAACTTAACTAATCATTTCTAGCAGTTATGCTAAAAATGCTAACTATGCTAACAATGCTAACCATGCTAGCTAGCTAACTTGCTACTGAGGACTTCTATTTGGAAACATTTGTTGATAGGGTATCTATGGTGGCCACTATCAGGAATAAAGAAGTTACTGTAGTAAAATCATGTTGGTTGCTATGGAAACGGTAATAAACGCATAATTTTAATGGTTGCTGTGTTGGTTGCTAGGTACATGGAGGTTTCATGTAGTTGACTGGAAGCATAGTTGATGATAACTGACAGTTGGAATGGTTGAACAGTTAAATAGTTGAGTAGTTTCAATGGTTAAATTATTTAATAGTGTATTATTACAGTGAGGACTTTTATTTTGAAACAGTTGTGGACAGAGGAAACAGTAACAGGATATGTAGTCTTCAAAGAGATTGTATGCTTTAAAGCCTGAGAGAAACTGACAGTTGGTGCCCAGGTGGCCGGCCACCTGGCGTAAGATTCTAATTGCTGCCGTGATGTCATAATGGGTAATGTTAAGTCTATGGGAGAAATTGTAAGAGTTTTTAACTAATAGTTTAAAAAGTATAAAAGTTACAAAGTTGAAAAATACAAAGCTCACATCGCGTAAGTAAGACCTACGCGACATAGTTTGAATGGAGTTGCTACATGAAGCGGTTGAAGCTGAATTGCGTGCGTTAGAAGAAGAACTAGAAATGCAATTCCAAGGAATTACCAGTGCATGAAAATGCTAAAAAAGATAGATAATGTAGATATGGTTACTAAGGTGTAGCTAGGGTAAACATGGTGGTTGCATAGTTTACAGAGAGTTGATAGTGTGAAGGTAGACAGTTTAAAGATGAAACATTCCAGTTCTAACTTAACTAATGATTTCTATTCATGTTAAAATGTTGATTAGCTAACTTAGCTAATGATTTCTAGCAGTTAAGCTAAAAATGCTAATTATGCTAGCAATGCTAACTTTACTAACAATGCTAACCAGGTTGATTAGCTAACTTATCGATGATTTCTAGCAGTAATGTTAAAAATGCTAACTATGCTAACAATGCTAAATTTGCTGACAATGCTAACCAGGTTGATTAGCTAACTTAGTTGATGATTTTTTGCAGTTATGCTAAAAATGCTAACTATGTTAACAATGTTAACCATGCTAACTAGCTAACTTGCTAGTGAGGACTTTTATTTTGAAACATTTGTTGCTAGGGTATCCATGGTGGCCACTATCAGGAAACAAGAAGTTACTGCAGTATAATCATGTTGGTTGCTATGGAAACGGTTATAAACACTTAATTTTAATGGTTGCTATGTTGGTTGCTAGGTACATGGAGGTTTCATGTAGTTGACTGGAGGCATAGTTGATGATAACTGACAGTTGGAATGGTTGAACATTTCAATAGTTGAGTAGTTTCAATGGTTAAATGATTTAATAGTGTATAATTGCAGTGAGGACCTTTATTTTGAAACAGTTGTAGACAGAGGAAGTAGTGAAACAGGATCTGTAGTCTTAATGAGATTGTATGCTTAAAGCCTGAGACAGAAGGTGCCTCTCATAGCGTTTACGCGTCCTCTCTCGCTCCTCACTGATCTACATAAAGAATGATGGAGCGGCAACAATGGGATAGTCTAGCCCTTCTTCTATCTTTCTTTATGTAGATCATTGAGGATCGAGGAGCGAGGGAGGACATATAAACGCTGCTTGAGAGGGACCCACAGTAAATACTTTAAAAGTTGTATGTAGATAGTCTAATTAATGTTGATAGACAGAATGTTTAATGGATGTTGATAGGCAGATTGTTTAATAGATATTGATTGACAGTTTAATGGGTGGATGAGTGAATGGTCTGAAGAAGATGAGTGGATAGAAGGTTGGATGGAATGTGCCTTATATTCTTGTTAAGAGAGACACTGATACAGCTCTCTGAGAGTAGTTGACACAGGTGTAATCAATTTAACTGGCTAGTCTTAAGAGTGCCAGAGTACTCTTAAAGCCTGAGACAGAGTAAATAATTTAAAAGTTGAATGTAGATAGTCTAATTAATGTTTAATTTAAAGTTTAATGGATGTTGATAGACAGATTGTTTAATAGATGTTGATAGACAGTTTAATGGGTGGATGAGTGAATGGTCTGAAGAAGATGAATGGATAGAATGTTGGATGGAATGTGCCTTATATTCTTGTAGAATGGAGAGACACAGCTCTCTACTGAGAGTAGTGGATACAGATACAGGTGTAATCAATTTAACTGGCTAGTCTTAAGAGAGCCAGCCTGAGACAGAGTAGATTGTTTAAAAGTTCAATGTAGAGCGTCTAATTGATGTTGTTGATAGGCAGACTGTTTAGAATGGGTGGATGAGTGAATGGTTTGAAGAAGATGAATGGATATAAAGTTGGATGGAATTAGGAGGACTTATTTTGATACTGTTGTGCGCAGAGGATACAGGGGAACAGAATATGTAGTCTTCAGAGAGGAGCCTGAGAGAAACTGACAGTTGGTGCCCAGGTGGCTGACCAGCTGGGGTAACATTCTAATTGCTGCCGTGATGTCATAACTAGAAATGCAATTCCAAGGAATTACCAGTGCATGAAAATGCAAAAATAGATAGATAATGTAGATATGGTTACTAAGGTGTAGCTAGGGTAGACATGGTGGTTGCATAGTTTACAGAGAGTTGATAGTGTGAAGGTAGACAGTTTAAAGATGAAACGTTCCAGTTCTAACTTAACTAATGATTTCTATTCATGTTAAAATGTTGATTAGCTAACTTAGCTAATGATTTCTAGCAGTTACGCTAAAAATGCTTATTATGCTAGCAATGCTAACTTTACTAAAAATGCTAACCAGGTTGATTAGCTAACTTAACCGATGATTCCTAGCAGTAATGTTAAAAATGCTAACTATGCTAACAATGCTAAATTTGCTAACAATGCTAACCAGGTTGATTAGCTTACTTAGTTTATGATTTTTTGCAGTTATGCTAAAAATGCTAACAATGCTAACCATGCTAACTAGCTAACTTGCTAGTGAGGACTTTTATTTTGAAACATTTGTTGCTAGGGTATCCATGGTGGCCACTATCAGGAAACAAGAAGTTACTGCAGTATAATCATGTTGGTTGCTATGGAAACGGTCATAAACACTTAATTTTAATGGTTGCTATGTTGGTTGCTAGGTACATGGAGGTTTCATGTAGTTGACTGGAGGCATAGTGGATGATAACTGACAGTTGGAATGGTTGAACAGTTCAATAGTTGAGTAGTTTCAGTGGTTAAATGATTTAATAGTGTATTATTGCAGTGAGGACCTTTATTTTGAAACAGTTGTGGACAGAGGAAGTAGTGAAACAGGATCTGTAGTCTTAATGAGATTGTATGCTTAAAGCCTGAGACAGAAGGTGCCTCTCATATATAGCGTTTACGCGTCCTCTCTCGCTCCTCACTGATCTACATAAAGAATGATGGAGCGGCAACAATGGGATAGTCTAGCCCTTCTTCTATCTTTCTTTATGTAGATCATTGAGGATCGAGGAGCGAGGGAGGACATATAAACACTGCTTGAGAGGGACCCACAGTAAATACTTTAAAAGTTGTATATAGTCTAATTAATGTTGATAGACAGAATGTTTAATGGATGTTGATAGGCAGATTGTTTAATAGATATTGATTGACAGTTTAATGGGTGGATGAGTGAATGGTCTGAAGAAGATGAATGGATAGAAGGTTGGATGGAATGTGCCTTATATTCTTGTTAAGAGAGACACTGATACAGCTCTCTGAGAGTAGTTGACACAGGTGTAATCAATTTAACTGGCTAGTCTTAAGAGAGCCAGCGTGTACTCTTAAAGCCTGAGACAGTAAATAATTTAAAAGTTGAATGTAGATAGTCTAATTAATGTTGATAGACAGAGAGTTTAATGGATGTTGATAGACAGATTGTTTAATAGATGTTGATAGACAGTTTAATGGGTGGATGAGTGAATGGTCTGAAGAAGATGAATGGATAGAATGTTGGATGGAATGTGCCTTATATTCTTGTAGAATGGAGAGACACAGCTCTCTACTGAGAGTAGTGGATACAGATACAGGTGTAATCAATTTAACTGGCTAGTCTTAAGAGAGCCAGCCTGAGACAGAGTAGATTGTTTAAAAGTTCAATGTAGAGCGTCTAATTGATGTTGTTGATAGGCAGACTGTTTAGAATGGGTGGATGAGTGAATGGTTTGAAGAAGATGAATGGATATAAAGTTGGATGGAATTAGGAGGACTTATTTTGATACTGTTGTGCGCAGAGGATACAGGGGAACAGAATATGTAGTCTTCAGAGAGGAGCCTGAGAGAAACTGACAGTTGGTGCCCAGGTGGCTGACCAGCTGGGGTAACATTCTAATTGCTGCCGTGATGTCATAATGAGCAATGTTAAGTCTATGGGGGAAATGGTGATAGTTTTTAACTAATAGTTTAAAAAGTATAAAAGTTACAAAGTTGAAAAATACAAAGCACATATGGCATAAGCAAGACCTACGCAACAAAGTTTGAATGAAGTTTCTACGTTAAACGGTTGAAGCGGAATTGCGAGCGTTAGAAGAAGAAGTTTAATAATAACTAGAAATGCAATTCCAAGGAATTACCAGTGCATGAAAATGCAAAAATAGATAGATAATGTAGATATGGTTACTAAGGTGTAGCTAGGGTAAACATGGTGGTTGCATAGTTTACAGAGAGTTGATAGTGTGAATGTAGACAGTTTAAAGATGCAACGTTCCAGTTCTAACTTAACTAATGATTTCTATTCATGTTAAAATGTTGATTAGCTAACTTAGCTAATGATTTCTAGCAGTTACGCTAAAAATGCTTATTATGCTAGCAATGCTAACATTACTAACAATGCTAACCAGGTTGATTAGCTAACTTAACCGATGATTTCTAGCAGTAATGCTAACTATGCTAAAAATGCTAAATTTGCTAACAATGCTAACCAGGTTGATTAGCTAACTTAGTTGATGATTTTTTGCAGTTATGTTAAAAATGCTAACTATGCTAACAATGCTAACAATGCTAACTAGCTAACTTGCTAGTGAGGATTTTTATTTTGAAACATTTGTTGCTAGGGTATCCATGGTGGCCACTATCAGGAAACAAGAAGTTACTGCAGTATAATCATGTTGGTTATTATGGAAACGGTCATAAACACTTAATTTTAATAGTTGCTATGTTGGTTGCTAGGTACATGGAGGTTTCATGAAGTTGACTGGAGGCATAGTGGATGATAACTGACAGTTAGAATGGTTGAACAGTTCAATAGTTGAGTAGTTTCAGTGGTTAAATGATTTAATAGTGTATTATTGCAGTGAGGACCTTTATTTTGAAACAGTTGTGGACAGAGGAAGTAGTGAAACAGGACATATAAACTAGGGGTGTCACGATACCAAAAAATCAGTTGTCGGTGCCAATACCAGTAAAATTACACGATTCTCGATGCCAAATTCGATACTATCGTTAAAAAAAAAGGATTTTCTAAAATCCCATGTACTTAATGAATTTCTTTATTGAAATATTTGCAGAATACTGAAATATAATTTCTATAACATACAGAGCATAACAGAATACAGTATCCAATTGCGAGCAAATCACATAGGCTTACACATAATTAATTAAATCACTTTTCTAATGGATTGTATAAAAGCCAACAACTTGCATCTCCTTTTTATCACTCTGCTTTCATATAATGTGAATGATTTTTTTTTTACAAGATGTAAAGTCTTTATTTGAAACACACATACATTCTGTAACTATTAATACATTCTATATGAAATTTCTGATCTTCATTAGCAGCAAACTTTATGCAGATTATAGCCTACTATTCATATTACAACTCCACCTCTTAAATTCAGCTGTCTGGTTGAAGCCTCAACATTTTGTAAACAAAGTAGCAGGCTAAGCTTATCATACTCTGGTTGGACTGTTCAGTTTTCCCACATGTGTTTAAGTTTCAAGGTAAGCTACTTTTTCTCCTTGGGACAGAACCTTTTAAGTCTTGGAGTTGAAAAACATTGGTATTGAGATGGTCAGTCAACTTGAATACAAGAGTTTTAATGTCTGCAGCATAGACTAATGATGCTAACCGGATTTTAAACAGCAATTTAGCTAGTCGTCTTCTGTGCGTCATTCACGATTGTGAATGTTTTATTTGGATTAAATGTGCATGTCGTGGGCGGGTGTCCATTGAGCACGTACGAGAGCGGGCCAAGGAGAACAAGTTTACTTTTACTTTACTTTTACTGTTTGGTAGTTGCACGTAGGCCTATAATCTACAAAAGTTGCGGAAGACCATATGCTTCCACCCGGGCAGCGTCAGGTGCATCAGTATGACCACGCTTCCAGGAATGATCTGGTTGGTTTTCATGGAGACAGACGCTGTGTGCACGGAGGGGAGAGGCTGTGTGTGTGTGTGTGTGTGTGTGTGTGTGTGTGTGTGCATGAGAGACAGACACGTGAGTGACAGAGAGGGAGAGCAGGGAAAGGAAATTCAGCTTAACGAATGTTGCGTGTTTTTCAATACCGTTAAAAAATAGATAAGTAAATTTAAAAAAGTAACGAAACGCAATAGGCTATGTGGCGGCCGGTGCAATCTGTGGCGCATCACCAGTCTATGTGTGGGAAACACTGTATTGCCCCCATCAGTTCCGGAAGAGTCGCAGCACCGATGCTTATGCTGGCGTCGGTGCTTACGGTGCTTCAAAAAAATAGGCATCGTCGGTGTTTTTTCATTTTAGAATCGAGAGGTATCGCAAGTATCGGTTCTCGTGACATCCCTAATATAAACGCTGCTTGAGAGGGACCCACAGTAAATACTTTAAAAGTTGTATATAGTCTAATTAATGTTGATAGACAGAATGTTTAATGGATGTTGATAGGCAGATTGTTTAATAGATATTGATTGACAGTTTAATGGGTGGATGAGTGAATGGTCTGAAGAAGATGAATGGATAGAAGGTTGGATGGAATGTGCCTTATATTCTTGTTAAGAGAGACACTGATACAGCTCTCTGAGAGTAGTTGACACAGGTGTAATCAATTTAACTGGCTAGTCTTAAGAGAGCCAGTGTACTCTTAAAGCCTGAGACAGAGTAAATAATTTAAAAGTTGAATGTAGATAGTCTAATTAATGTTGATAGACAGAGAGTTTAATGGATGTTGATAGACAGATTGTTTAATGGATGTTGATAGACAGTTTAATGGGTGGATGAGTGAATGGTCTGAAGAAGATGAATGGATAGAATGTTGGATGGAATGTGCCTTATATTCTTGTAGAATGGAGAGACACAGCTCTCTACTGAGAGTAGTGGATACAGATACAGGTGTAATCAATTTAACTGGCTAGTCTTAAGAGAGCCAGCCTGAGACACAGTAGATTGTTTAAAAGTTGAATGTAGAGCGTCTAATTGATGTTGATAGGCAGTTGATAGTTGATAGTTTAGAATGGGTGGATGAGTAAATGGTTTGAAGAAGATGAATGGATAGAAAGTTGGATGGAATTAGGAAGACTTATGTTGATACAGTTGATACAGGGGAACAGAAAATGTAGTCTCAAGAGAGCCAGTGTTTGTTTAATGCCTGAGAGAGAGAGAGAGCTGCTGCACCTGGACTGGCCACCTGGCGTAACATTCTAATTGCTGCCGTGATGTCATAATGAGCAATGTTAAGTCTATGGGGACATTTTTAATAGTTTTTAATTTATAGTTTAAAAAGTATAAAAGTTACAAAGTTGAAAAATACATTGCACAGGTCTCCTTAGTAAGACCTACGTAGCAAAGTTTGAATCAAGTTTCTACGTTAAACGATTCAAGCTGAATAGCGAGCGTTAGAAGAAGTTGGAATAATAAGAAACCTAGGAAGAACAGTACAGTGCATTTTCATGCACTGTAATAATAAGAAGAATAGGAAGAACAGTACAGTGCATTTTCATGCACTGTAATGAGCAATGTTAAGTCTATGGGGGAAATGGTGATAGTTTTTAACTAATAGTTTAAAAAGTATAAAAGTTACAAAGTTGAAAAATATAAAGCACATATGGCATAAGCAAGACCTACGCAACAAAGTTTGAATGAAGTTTCTACGTTAAACGGTTGAAGCTGAATTGCGAGCGTTAGAAGAAGAAGTTTAATAATAACTAGAAATGCAATTCCAAGGAATTACCAGTGCATGAAAATGCAAAAATAGATAGATAATGTAGATATGGTTACTAAGGTGTAGCTAGGGTAGACATGGTGGTTGCATAGTTTACAGAGAGTTGATAGTGTGAAGGTAGACAGTTTAAAGATGAAACGTTCCAGTTCTAACTTAACTAATGATTTCTATTCATGTTAAAATGTTGATTAGCTAACTTAGCTAATGATTTCTAGCAGTTACGTTAAAAATGCTTATTATGCTAGCAATGCTAACTTTACTAAAAATGCTAACCAGGTTGATTAGCTAACTTAACCGATGATTCCTAGCAGTAATGCTAAAAATGCTAACTATGCTAACAATGCTAAATTTGCTAACAATGCTAACCAGGTTGATTAGCTTACTTAGTTTATGATTTTTTGCAGTTATGCTAAAAATGCTAACAATGCTAACTATGCTAACCATGCTAACTAGCTAACTTGCTAGTGAGGACTTTTATTTTGAAACATTTGTTGCTAGGGTATCCATGGTGGCCACTATCAGGAAACAAGAAGTTACTGCAGTATAATCATGTTGGTTGCTATGGAAACGGTCATAAACACTTAATTTTAATGGTTGCTATGTTGGTTGCTAGGTACATGGAGGTTTCATGTTGTTGACTGGAGGCATAGTGGATGATAACTGACAGTTGGAATGGTTGAACAGTTCAATAGTTGAGTAGTTTCAGTGGTTAAATGATTTAATAGTGTATTATTGCAGTGAGGACCTTTATTTTGAAACAGTTGTGGACAGAGGAAGTAGTGAAACAGGATCTGTAGTCTTAATGAGATTGTATGCTTAAAGCCTGAGACAGAAGGTGCCTCTCATATATAGCGTTTACGCGTCCTCTCTCGCTCCTCACTGATCTACATAAAGAATGATGGAGCGGCAACAATGGGATAGTCTAGCCCTTCTTCTATCTTTCTTTATGTAGATCATTGAGGATCGAGGAGCGAGGGAGGACATATAAACACTGCTTGAGAGGGACCCACAGTAAATACTTTAAAAGTTGTATATAGTCTAATTAATGTTGATAGACAGAATGTTTAATGGATGTTGATAGGCAGATTGTTTAATAGATATTGATTGACAGTTTAATGGGTGGATGAGTGAATGGTCTGAAGAAGATGAATGGATAGAAGGTTGGATGGAATGTGCCTTATATTCTTGTTAAGAGAGACACTGATACAGCTCTCTGAGAGTAGTTGACACAGGTGTAATCAATTTAACTGGCTAGTCTTAAGAGAGCCAGCGTGTACTCTTAAAGCCTGAGACAGTAAATAATTTAAAAGTTGAATGTAGATAGTCTAATTAATGTTGATAGACAGAGAGTTTAATGGATGTTGATAGACAGATTGTTTAATAGGTGTTGATAGACAGTTTAATGGGTGGATGAGTGAATGGTCTGAAGAAGATGAATGGATAGAATGTTGGATGGAATGTGCCTTATATTCTTGTAGAATGGAGAGACACAGCTCTCTACTGAGAGTAGTGGATACAGATACAGGTGTAATCAATTTAACTGGCTAGTCTTAAGAGAGCCAGCCTGAGACAGAGTAGATTGTTTAAAAGTTCAATGTAGAGCGTCTAATTGATGTTGTTGATAGGCAGACTGTTTAGAATGGGTGGATGAGTGAATGGTTTGAAGAAGATGAATGGATATAAAGTTGGATGGAATTAGGAGGACTTATTTTGATACTGTTGTGCGCAGAGGATACAGGGGAACAGAATATGTAGTCTTCAGAGAGGAGCCTGAGAGAAACTGACAGTTGGTGCCCAGGTGGCTGACCAGCTGGGGTAACATTCTAATTGCTGCCGTGATGTCATAATGAGCAATGTTAAGTCTATGGGGGAAATGGTGATAGTTTTTAACTAATAGTTTAAAAAGTATAAAAGTTACAAAGTTGAAAAATATAAAGCACATATGGCATAAGCAAGACCTACGCAACAAAGTTTGAATGAAGTTTCTACGTTAAACGGTTGAAGCTGAATTGCGAGCGTTAGAAGAAGAAGTTTAATAATAACTAGAAATGCAATTCCAAGGAATTACCAGTGCATGAAAATGCAAAAATAGATAGATAATGTAGATATGGTTACGAAGGTGTAGCTAGGGTAAACATGGTGGTTGCATAGTTTACAGAGAGTTGATAGTGTGAAGGTAGACAGTTTAAAGCTGAAACATTCCAGTTCTAACTTAACTAATGATTTCTATTCATGTTAAAATGTTGATTAGCTAACTTAGCTAATGATTTCTAACAGTTATGCTAAAAATGCTAACTATGCTAGCAATGCTAACTTAACTAACAATGCTAACCAGGTTGATTAGCTAACTTAATTGATGATTTTTTGCAGTTATGCTAACAATGTTAACAATGCTAACCATGCTAACTAGCTAACTTGCTAGTGAGGACTTTTATTTTGAAACATTTGTTGCTAGGGTATCCACAGTGGCCACTATCAGGAAACAAGAAGTTACTGCAGTATAATCATGTTGGTTACTATGGAAACGGTCATAAACGCTTAATTTTAATGGTTGCTATGTTGGTTGCTAGGTACATGGAGGTTTCATGAAGTTGACCGGAGGCATAGTTGATGATAACTGACAGTGGGAATGGTTAAACAGTTAAATAGTTGAGTAGTTATAATGGTTAAATGATTTTATAGTGTATTATTGCAGTGAGGACTTTTATTTTGAAACAGTGGTGGACAGAGGAAACAGTTTAACAGGATATGTGTAGTCTTCTGAGAGACTGTATGCTTAAAGCCAGAGAAACTGACAGTTGGTGCCCAGGTGGCCGGCCACCTGGCGTAAGATTCTAATTGCTGCCATGATGTCATAATGAGCAATGTTAAGTCTATGGGGGAAATTGTAATAGTTTTTAACTAATAGTTTAAAAAGTATAAAAGTTTCAAAATTGAAAAATACATCCCTCCAATGTCCTAAGCAAGATCTACGTAACACAGTTTGAATGAAGTTTCTACGTTAAACGGTTCAAGCTGAATTGCGTGCGTTAGAAGAAGAACTAGAAATGCAATTCCAAGGAATTACCAGTGCATGAAAATGCAAAAATAGATAGATAATGTAGATATGGTTACTAAGGTGTAGCTAGGGTAAACATGGTGGTTGCATAGTTTACAGAGAGTTGATAGTGTGAAGGTAGACAGTTTAAAGATGAAACATTCCAGCTCTAACTTAACTAATGATTTCTATCCATGTTAAAATGTTGATTAGCTAACTTAGGTAATGATTTCTAGCAGTTACGCTAAAAATGCTAACTATGCTAGCAATGCTAATTTTACTAACAATGCTAACCAGGTTGATTAGCTAACTTAACCGATGAATTTTAGCAGTAGTGCTAAAAATGCTAACTATGCTAACAATGCTAAATTTGCTAATAATACTAACCAGGCTGATTAGCTAACTTAGTTGATGCTTTTTTGCAGTTATGCTAAAAATGCTAACAATGCTAACTATGCTAACCATGCTAACTAGCTAACTTGCTAGTGAGGACTTTTATTTTGAAACATTTGTTGCTAGGGTATCCATGGTGGCCACTATCAATAAACAAGAAGTTACTGCAGTATAATCATGTTGGTTGCTATGGAAACGGTCATAAACACTTAATTTTAATGGTTGCTATGTTGGTTGCTAGGTACATGGAGGTTTCATGTAGTTGACTGGAGGCATAGTGGATGATAACTGACAGTTGGAATGGTTGAACAGTTAAATAGTTGAGTAGTTTCAATGGTTAAATTATTTAATAGTGTATTATTGCAGTGAGGACTTTTATTTTGAAACAGTTGTGGACAGAGGAAACAGTTTAACAGGATATGTGTAGTCTTCTGAGAGACTGTATGCTTAAAGCCAGAGAAACTGACAGTTGGTGCCCTGGTGGCCGGCCACCTGGCTTAAGATTCTAATTGCTGCCGTGATGTCATAATGAGCAATGTTAAGTCTATGGGGGAAATTGTAATAGTTTTTAACTAATAGTTTAAAAAGTATAAAAGTTACAAAGTTGAAAAATACAAAGCACACATGGCATAAGCAAGACCTACGCAACAACGTTTGAATGAAGTTTCTACGTTAAACGGTTCAAGCTGAATTGCGTGCGTTAGAAGAAGAATAATAAGAAGTTGCGGAAGAAGACTTGGAAGAACAGTATAGTGCATTTTCATGCACTATAATAATAAGAAGAATAGGAAGAACAGTACAGTGCATTTTCATGCACTGTAATAATAAGAAGAATAGGAAGAACAGTACAGTGCATTTTCATGCACTGTAATAATAAGAAGATGAAGAAGTTGAAGACTAGGAAGAACAGTACAGTGCATTTTCATGCACTGTAATAAGAAGAATAGGAAGAACAGTACAGTGCATTTTCATGCACTGTAATAATAAGAAGTTGAAGTAGAAGACTAGGAAGAACAGTACAGTGCATTTTCATGCACTGTAATAATACTGTACGTAATGATATATTACATTTCTAAATATATGTTTTATGATATGTTCACACATAATTTAGGCTAGGCCTACTTGTAGTCTGTTGTTGCTTGGAAACCAGGACCAGGAAGCTTTACCACCACCTGCTGGTACAGTGTATTTTAGAAAGTATAATATAGGGTTCTTTATAGATCAGTGGTAGGCCTACAGTATTTTTCATATACTGTATGAAGAGTTTGGTTCCAAAATGCTATCTCTATATTTACAAATATTAATAAATCATGTTATTTAGTTGTATATTTCAAGTGTCAATACAATTTCAGTAATGATTGAGTAAAGATCAATCAAATAACAATAACCCAATTACAGCTGCACTGAAATTACCTAGAAAACACAATATAAAATCATGATTTATGAAAATTCATGGAGGATATGGCGCTTTGGAAGCAAGCATATACTGTATAGGTTTTCATCTGTAAAGAGAGTATAGCCTCAACTGATTATTGTAAATAAAAGTCAGGTATTTAATTAAATTAATTTAATTAACAGGATTAATATTTGAACACAATTGCAACATGAATTGATGCTCTGTGTATGGTCTGCAGATGTTAGCCTCCTTGGTACTCAGAATATTACGCGGATTTAGTAGGCTACAACACAATACAGTATGCTGTGACCACAACAGAAAAACATGATTTCCCAAACAAAGAACCTGAGCAGCAAGAAACAACGTTAACAATAAAGCACCCCGTGTGAGACTCTGACTCTGTGTTTTTCAAGTATAGGCACCTTCCTTGGTGTGTGTTTTGAAATATTGGTCTAGGACACTGTCAGAAGGCCCAACACTGATGTCTGGCATCCTCCTTCAAGCCCCTCCAACCTCACAATAGGTTAGGACACATGTCAAGCCACCATCAAATGCACACTAATCCACCATCTGACCTCGACTATCCACAAATCTTGGTGATCAGGCTACATCACAATTCTCATGCCCCTGGCAATAAGCTTTTTTGCTTCCATTTTCAGCAGCTTCAGACTCCTTAATGCATCTGTTCATTTCCAATCCTCGTCTACCACAGAGTTGTTGTCATCTATTTAACTCCAAAGCTTCGATGCCTATCTCCACTGGTCTTGTGCACACCTGCCAGGCTCGTTCCTCTGCTGCGTTTTAGATGAACATATTTCGGTTGAGTTGCTGACCACAGGCATTACTGCGATAAAGCAATCAAAACCAGTAGGAACATGTAAACAGAAATGGAAGCTTTAATGCAAGTTCTAGGAAGACTCTGTACTTCACTCGACTTTCTTAATTATTAATCTTACGAACCTTGTGAAATTCTAAATGAAATAAAAATATTATCAAATACTCTCTGAATATTTACGGGGAAAATTACACTGAATAAAACATTCTCACTGTGAATCTCATGTCATGCCTATTAGCTAAACTAAATAATTCTGAAATGTGTGAAAACTATATGAACCATCAAATGGAGATGTTACAGTAATGGAGAAGGAACTCAAGGAATTCCTTATTCATGAGAAGAAAAAGGAATTCCCTTTGATGCCACTGCTTGTTTGTGGCATTTAATGAGATGATTTTTGACTCCCTCTGCTTGACTGTGTCTGTGACTGTTTATGTTTTTTATTCAGCCAAGGAACCCAAAATGAACTTTGAGGACCCTGTTATGGTAAAACAAAACTGTACCAGCAAAATACCACACTGTACTACATGAAAGGCTCAAAAGTGCCCTGCGTGACGCATGTCCGTGGAGTAAGATTTGAACCGTCTCCGGGAAACCAATCCTACATTCTATATTGAGAAATCCAAACAAAGCTAAATGAGAGGTTGACTGGGGTGAATGGGGTTGTGTGTGTCCAAAGCATTTGGCTTTGTATTTTTGGATATGTTCAGGAAGTCCACTTACGGTATACATAATAACTAAAACACATTTACAGCATGTTAGTCATGACCCATGACAATATTTTGATAATTACTTCACAACATTTTTTCACTATGTTACGGTAAAAACAAACAAAAAATCAGCAGAGTAAACAGCAGGCTGCCTTCACACTGTCAACACACTTGTGGTGTTCCTACACACCTAGTGAGAAAGGAAGTGTCCTATAATTGCATCACGTCCGACGGAAAGCAGCCCGATTAAGGCAGAATGCCTGTCTGACCCTTCTCCTCCCCTCCCTCCCTCTGGGAAGATGCTACAGACACTACATCACAGACCGTGGCAGTTAGCCGAGGCTTTTCTGGTAGACACAGGGTGATGCCTGCGTGGTGTAATTACTGGGCTGGTGTGCCGAGTGAAAGTCATTATGTTCATATAGGTTCAGACACATTCCAGTAGAGAAGCCAAACATGGTGTTTCAGGAAGTAATGAAGAATATGGCTGAGAATATTAATATTAATATTCATATAGTCATGGTATATCAAAATCACACGTTCATGTGTATAAATATATAATGACAGTAACAGATCTCAAGCTTCGAACTCAAACTCGATTGAACATGCTTTAAATTGTGATGGTTTCATTCAGCTATGATAATTGTTTAATACATGTTTTTTTTTTTTTTTGCTATTTCCCAGAGGAGGATGGGAAGAAGTGTAGTATAGAAAAATACAAGAAACCACAGGAAGTGGAAACTCTCTTATTATGGTCTTCCTGTTCCGGCGTGGGTGTCTTCAGTGCTTACAGTCAGTCTTTACAACCCACGCACCCTATAGTTTGGCATACTAAATTAGAGCTCCTCCTGTGTGTGTGTGTGTGTGTGTGTGTGTGTGTGTGTGTGTGTGTGTGTGTGTGTGTGTGGTGTGTGTGTGTGTGTGTGTGTGTGTGTGTGTGTATGTGTGTGTGTGCATGTCTGCCATTCAAGCCATCCTCCATGGGACAGTACAGTGAACATGCTTGGGTTGAGTTGGTGTAACAGAGGAAGTGATGCGTCCACCTTTGCGTACTTGCGTCCTGATAAATAGCCATCCTCAGTGCCACCACTGCACCACAGCTCTTAATCCAGCCTTTCACTCTCTAAGCTCTCAGGACCCCAGGACATAAGCCTCTCAACTTTCAATTGGATATTGGAACATATTTGAATACAAAAAGGTAAGTTTTCTTTTAAGCACATCCACTTTGTCTTTATTTGTTTCTTGCTTATGGGATTTGAAAGTTGAGAGTTAGTTTGAAAGTTTTAAAAACTGTTAGATAGATGATTGTTTACCCCTCACAATACCTCAATCTGCATTCTGTTCCAACAGAATGAGGGCTACCATTGTGATTCTTTGTCTTGTGGGTGCAGCCATGGCCAACCCTGTGAGTATCTGTCCATAGAAACACAAGTGCATCGGTAGTAATTAGCCTACTATTATATTATAATAAGTTGAGAAATTAAATCAGTCAAAACTGAACATAAAATTGAGTTGATTCTGTGTTCCACATGACAGATAATAGTCAACACAACTATGGACAGTGAAGTGAGCCCATTATCAGGGGTGAGTGTGCTGATCTACTACTGTGTATTAAAATATTCATTTGATCCGTATAATTAAATTACAAATAACATGCACTTTGTTGGCCCTGCTTTCTTCCAGTAGTACTGTGTTAACAAACATCGATTTGTTCAAATGTCTCTCTTTGTCATGGTGGTGCACATTTAAAGATGTTACTGTAGATATTAGGTAAAGTGGCTGTAGAGAGAAAGTAGCTTTAGAATGTGTTGTTTTGCAAAACATTAAAACATCCTCAATCTAAAATTGTTAGGGATCCTTAGATCAGATAATAATCACTATGCTTCTCTAAAATATTATTAAGCAATGACAATGTGACTTTTGTCTAGGACATGCTGTTTTAGCACTTTTCTGCATGCTTTTATAACATATTATTAAGGAATGACAATGTGACTTTAGGACATGCTGTTTTAGCACTTTTCTGCATGCTTTTGTAACATATTATTAAGGAATGACAATGACTGCTGTCTAGGGACATGCTGCTTTAGCACTTTTCTTCTTTACTTTCACTTGCACTGTTGTTGGTTATTTGGTCAGAAATGTTAGTCACATACGCTTTTAGTATGTGAAACAGAGCTATTTTAGGTGATGTCTGAGTGACAATGCCTTCACATATACAATTTACAGCTTATGCACAGCTAAAGCAAAAGCCTGCACTACCGTTGGTCGTCCAGCAGAGGGAGCTGACCTCTTCTTTAATGTTAACTTCACAGGTCTCATCCGTATTAGACTCTGTGGAGCTCACAGGCCTGCCTGAGTTGAAGGTTTGTTTAAAAGTGTGTTTCTACATCACACAGAACTTGTGACATAGTGAACAGTAGCCCTGCTGTCTTGTTCATACCATTCATGCAGTATGGCACTCACTGGTTTATCCTCACCATGCAGGCGCACAATTCGTCCGAGTCGGAGTCCTCAGAGCAGAGCAACACATCCGAGCTGAAGGTGAGAGGGACACATTCCAATTTCTGGAGTTTGTTTGATACTAGAAATAAAACAAAACAGAGATTAAAAAAGGGACACTGTGGTGTTCTTGAGACAACAACTTTCAGAACATTTGAATAGTTGTGTTTACGCACCAGAGACATGTGATGTCTTATTTAATGTCTTAAACAGAGTACCTCTGTGTCATCGTCCTCCTCTTCATCATCATCATCATCTTCAGAAGCAAGCATCTCTTCAGAGCAACTGGTCAGTGAAAGCTTACAGTAAACTCAACCTGAAACACACTGAATACCATTCTTTTAATATCACCCCCTAAAACATGACTGCCTTATCTTGTCCCCAAGTGTCATGTGTATGTGCTGATCTGTGGATGTTATGGTCTTTCACAGCCCCAGAGTACAGCTGCGTCGGATTCATCCAGTCAGAGTGACACTTCAGAGCAATCGGTAAGATGACCAACTAGGAATCAATGAGATTTAGAAATATCAACAACTGCCTGTTGCAACTATGCAACTAGCATTATTAGATGTTTACAAACAGCCATAAATGAACATTAAACCATTGTTGTTGCCTTTCTCTCGTCCCCAGAGTTCTCAAGAAAACACATCTGAGGACACAGTGAGTGATTTTCACAAGTCTAGTAGTCTATAGTCTACTTGATCAGACAAAAACAAGACCTAATGATGACTAAAACTATCTATCTTAAAACTATCTTAAAACTATCTTCCCGCAGACTTCAGAATCTTCTGAGTCAGATGAATCTAAATCCAATGATTTGGTAAGTCATATCTCTTGACAATATAACTGACTGATAATTACACACTTTTGTTTAACATTGAGGAAAGAGATCCTTCATCATTGTTTCTATCTTCCCACTCAGACCTCAGATGAGAGCCCAAGCAAATCACTGGAAGACACGGTATGATTTATTCCAATATACCGTTGATCATACAGTTAGAACAATTAGGTATTGTTGTAGTGTGACTAGATCTACCACTACCTTGGCTGCATTAGGCCATTATACCTTCTTACAATTTATCTATTTAATCACATCATTGAACCTACTGAATCATTACCTTGACATTCTTGTATTCTTTCTTTGTAGACATCAGAGGAGAGTCACTCCCTTGAAGACAAGGTAAAACATCTCAAAATAAAGATTAGATTGAGTCAACGGGGTCATTTAGGACTGTAATGAAGTATCTCAGAGATGTGGTGATTTGACAACACGTCTGTTTGGGGTTATTTGCAGTTTAATGTAGTGGAGACTGGAGTCACCAGGGACGACAGCAGAGGAAGCAAAGAGAACCTCCGGAGGGTATGTTGGAAACACATCACAATAATTATCAAATTATAATGATTATTATCATTATTATCAAATATGACATCAAAATCAGCATGTCAGGGTAGGCTACTGTACCATCTTTATGATTTATGTCGTCTTCTTCCAGTTCTTCAAGGTTTATGCTGTCAAAGCAAATAGGCCTACTGTCAGTGATTCACACCAGTCGGAGGAGAGCAACAGCATCTCCAACGAAATCCTAGAGACGACTGCAGGACCAAGCCATTCTGTCGAGAGCGTAAGCAGCGAGGATAGCAAAGCTAGCATGGGCCTCGATTTGAGAAACAGCACCGAGGACAGTGCCAGTGTAGAGAGCATGGAGAACAACAGCACAGAGAGCGTGGAGAACAACAGCGCCGAAAGCACGGAGAGCGACGAGGACAGTGAGGTTGCGGTCAGTCACGAGAGCCACGAGAGCAAATCTGCCGAGTGTCCCCCAGGAAGTGACCAAGACTGTGACAGTGACAGCGACGAGTCTAACATGAGAGACATTGGCGACGCTGGTGACCCCGAGCCCTTCGACGGCCTCTTCATGCCCTTCGACAGACCAGGGGAGTTGATGCTGCGAAGATGACACCATCTATAGCCACACACCTTGTTCTGCGTTGCACTTTTATTTAATTTAAAAACACCAATAGTCCTATATTTGTTTTCCTCGGCCTTCCATGTGTTGAATACTTTTATGTGACTGCTGATAGATCACTGAACTGTATACTGTAACTTATCATTTTTGTGACGTTTTATTTGGTTAATGTTATTTCCGTGATATTTGCCATATATCAAGTGAATGTGTTTTATATGAAATGGTAGGCTACTCTATATTTAAATAGATATATATTTCAAAATTAGTTTGCACTGCATTTTTGTATGCCTTTGCTGTAATTAAGTATGTTTGTTAATAGCAGAAAGAAACACACCAAAGAGTATCTTATAAGCCCTGATGAGCCATGTTAATCATCTGCTGACAGAATAATTAGAGAAAAGAATGGAATAAAGCTATTATAACTTGAATGTGCTGTGGTGGGCATTTTTGTTCTAACCTTGGCTATTATAACAATCATGAGCCATTCAACAGAGTCCTTCCAGACATATCTCTCCATAAAAACACCGGGCCTTTTTGTTTAAATCATTTTCTCAGACAGGCACTCTTTGATTTGAATCCAATTAAAAAATAATCACATGACTTGTATGTTTTGCATACAGTATATGAAACACTAAGAAGACAATTTATCACATTTCAAGGGCCATTTGAAGCTGCTTTGTGCCCGGTGTGAGAGGTGGGCACAGGCAAAAGGCGTGTCCAGAAACAGAAGACTGATCCCCTCTCATTAAACCTTTTTTGTTTTCGAAACTGCCTCCATGAGAGATTATCACAATCCAAAAATGAGCTGCTCTCAGCTCAGCTCTCAAAATAAAACAGACAGACCTGCCGTCAACATTCCCCTTTGAACATGGCCCAGAGAAAATAAACACCTTCAGTCAGTGGGGCGAGGCCCCTCAGCACATGCGCAGATTTCTCCTCACCAAAGACCAGGGGCTAGTGACAGGGTCGACTATCCAAGGCCAGCCTTGAACCGCAATTAAGTGATGAGTTGTCTAACACTGTAATTGAGTAGGCAGATCTTATCTCAAAAGCAATTGTAATTGAATGCAAAATGAATGTTTTCATGCACTGCAGTGTGTATGTATTCTGTATGGAGAGGAAGATTCCTTTCACATTGGTCTGCCTCTGGATAATTACCCCATTTGTTTCCCCTCTCAATTAAATGGTGTAAATTAATATTTTTTTTTGCTCAACATCTCACTGTTATGCCTGAATAAGCACCGCGGGACACGTTTGAAGAAATGGCAAGTGGACAGAGGTTTTGAAACTGTTTGTAAGGAGAGCACAGAAGAGTCCAAATACTGTACACAGTTGTAAAAAATACCTTCCCAATTAATCATCTGAAGAGATGCTTCAGATTCAGATAGCATTAAAGTGTAAGGTAATCATACCACTGGGGGGCAGTAGCGAGTTAGAGAGTTCAACCTGGAGTTTCCCAAAGAGACGGGCCTCAACTGCAAACAGCTATTACACTCAATGGGAATTTTCTCTGTGTATTAGCTCTGCTGTTTTGGCAGGAAGATGAAGATTCTTCTGAGGTTGGGCAGAGTGGGGCTCAGACACACCAAGGTGACTAATTACAGCGAGACTGGAATGCCTGTCTTCAGAAACCAGCCTGAGATCACTGGGAGGGGAGATGCAGTGATTTACAGTCTAGACACTCTGTGATGCAGGGTAGCTGTCTGCACAATTTAGGCATTAAGAAAATAGCAAGAGTTGAATAATATGAGCAAGATTGTTAAGACAACATATACATACTCTCTCTCTGTATGTCTCTCTCTCGCTCTCCCACGCACACAGAGAGAGAGAGAGAGAGAGAGAGAGAGAGAGGGAGATAGAGAGAGAGATAAAGGTTGTGAAAAAGACTTAATTTGCAGTTGTGATGATAATGGTTAGATTGCTTTATAAACATTTCTCCATCTGTCTGATTCCCTGAGTGAATACAGAAGATGAGGAAGACGAGGAAGATGTAGTGACTCAAGGGAAGGCAGAGGGTACACAAGGAGCAAACACATTACTCTTCTCTGTGCAAAACAGCATGACTAAAGGTGATGAAGATCAAACACAGCTGAACAAACCAGAAAGTGAAGAAGCGAAGGCTTCGGTGGTGCTAATAATGTTCTCAATGCTGGACAGGAAAATGAAGGAAGAGAGCAACGATAACATATGATTATGGTGATGCTGATGATGCTGCTGCTGATGATGATGATGATGATGATGATGAAGACCAGAAGCACATATCCAGTGGGATCAAAAAGAAGATAAATGACATGATAAAGGAGAATATTTATTGTGATGAAGATAACAGTGATGATGATAATGATGGTGGTGGTGGTGGTGGTGGTGGTGGTGATGATGATGATGATGATGATGATGATGATGATGATGATGATGATGATGATGGTGATGGTGGTGATGATGATGATGATGATGATGATGATGATGGTAGTGGTAGTGGTGGTGGTGATGATGATGATGATGATGATGATGATGATGATGATGATGGTGGTGGTGGTGATGATGATGGTAATGATGATGATGATGATGATGGTGGTGATACATTATTATTATGACAGTGAACATGAGAAAGACGATGATATAGATAATGCCATAGCCAATTATGATGACGATGATGATAATGCTCCTGTCCTGATACAGTTGACATGGTCAGAGAGGACTAACACATAATGTGTGGGATCAATAAGATATTAAGATTGGGAAGGGAAAAAGTGATAAAGTAATAGAGATTTTTTTTTTTCAATAATAATCCTCACTTGGAAATAGGAGCGCGTTGATCAGTGAATGGCCACTAGAGGGGAACAGTTGTTCTCCTTCAAGTCAGTAGCTTAATTAGGCTTTTCTAAAATGAGACATTTTAGGCAAGAGGCATTTCAAATGGCATGCTATATTAATACATATGAAATGTCAAATGGATGTTACAAACTTACGGTAATCTAAAGAATATAAGTACATGCATAGCCTACGCACACGCCCGCATGTACACACGCGTACACACACACACACACACACACACACACACACACACACACACACACACACACACACACACACACACACACACACACACACACACACACACACACACACACACACACACAAATTCACACGTACATTCACTGTTTAGCACATTTAGAGTGTACCCACACATCCCAGCACCACCAACACACTGCAGAGCCACACCCACCCACGCACGCACGCGCGCGTGCTCTCTCTCTCTCTCTCTCTCTCTCTCTCTCTCTCTCTCTCTCTCTCTCTCTCTCTCTCTCTCTCTCACACACACACACACACACACACACACACACACACACACACACACACACACACACACACACACACACACACACACACACACACATAGTTCTAAAACTGACACAACCCAGCTGACTGGTTAGTCCAGCTCGTTAAGTCTGTATCATCAAGCATTTATTGAAAAATAAATTAATTCATATACACAATTTCCTACATAATATTAAAATCAAATTGACATGTTGATCCGTCAGGACAACAGAATAACTGTTCGTGAGAATATACCGGTATGTCAAATTAGCACTATCAGTACAGTAGCTCTCCGTCCTCTTAAAACCGATGCTGGGACACGAGTTTTGCATAAATTGGGTCTGTGGTTTGGTGAAGTTTCCACTGCGTCACTTTGCACACAGGGTACGCAAAATAATGCTTAGTAGCATGTCCAGCCTACTGAATATCATAACTGTCAAACTATTCGATGACATAGTTTTGCTAATTTAAAAGGAACTATGGTTACCAAGAGGCCCTTTCGCAGTCTAACCTCAGGGCTTTGTGTTCATAAACTAGTTACAGGAAGAGAGACGCACGCATGTGCAACTGCATCAGCGCTGTCAAGCTACACAGCTAAAAGACAAATTAAGTGTTTCATACTTGGGAAAAACCATTTGTGTTCTTCTTTGTGACTAGACAATTAACGGAATTGATGATTGTGCACAAGATGGAAAGGAGTTGTCATTAAAGTATCCTACAATGTTAAAATGTGAAGTACAAGAAAAGTCCACCAGTTCAGCTGGGGAAGTCCCAAGGAAATCCCCTAGTACGGAATTATTATTTCGAAATTGAAGGCGACGATCTTCTCCTTCGACGAGAAGACATGCGGCTGAGCACCCGAACATCAACTCGGTACGAACAAAATACTAGCTTATATTTATGGAATAGTGCAGAGGTTTTGCTTGCTCTAGCAACTCCTCTATAAAGTTATTATTTAGGGTACGTCTGAATTCTGAGAAGGGTGTACGATGACTAACTTCCAAGTGGATAACGATGCGCTGAAAACCAAGATAAGGAGTTGTTCTCTTCTAACAACGTTTTACCACGAAACGCAAAGGGAGATTGCTAACTTAAGCCAACATCTTTATTCGCGGGACTCTATTATAGCTGATTTAAAAGCAAGACTTGGGAAATACGAGAGGACTTTAATCAATGTCGAAGGAGAGGAACCCGTGGTCATTGGACCTTCAAAGTCTCTTTTGGAGAGTTTATGCAAAGAAATTTGCAAACTAAAACAAAGATTGAAAGACTCTGAGGCAGATGGAAACCAACAGTTGGAAGCAAGCAAACAAGTGAGTATTTCCTATTACACTCTACACCTGCCAAATTGCCTCCATCTATTTAGCAACAAATACTTGTTGCCCATGTATCCTCAATTTACAACCACTGTGTAACAAGCAAATGATATATTCTCCAAACTGCTACAATTTCTGCTGACCTTAATGGGATACTAGTAGGCCTACATCAAGTGTAGGAGATTTTTTAAAATCATATTTTGAAATCAAGCCCAGGCATCTCTTGGTTGGTCTGACACTTGTGTTGCCCCTCAGGAGGTCGAACGGCTTCAGAGGCAGGTGAGAGAGAAGGAGGAGGAGCTGGACAAACTGGCTCAGGGGACTGACCAGGATCAGGAGCGGGAGATCCGGCGTCTCCGCACAGCCCTGGCCGAGAGAGACCGCATCCAGGCCACCCGCGCCGTCCTCTGCAACTCCCTGGCCGAGGAGGCTGACCAGTTGAGGGGCCAGCTGGGGACCACGGTCAGGGTCTGCCAGGAGCTCCTGGGCCGTCTGGAGAAGCAGAGGAAGAAAGCAGGCCTGGCCGAGGAGCCCGACCTCTCAGAGGTGTGTACTGTAGCATTGACTACTCAAAGTATGAGTATGTTGTGTTATTGAATTTGGATGGTTGTATATCCCCCATCCCCTTAAAAACACATCAACAAATAGATCAATAAAACAAACGTGTCCAAAGAATTTCTCTAATATACATTCATGAGTTCAGTATTCAAAAAAATCATCCATTTTCATTTTGTTTTTGCCAGAAAGTGGACTCCGCAGAGGGGGCCGGTCAGAATGATTTAGTGGCCAAGCTGCAGGAGGATAATCAGCAGCTGAAGAAGAGAGTGGCATATGTAAGCATCCCCCCTTTGGATATGTTACTCTACCAGTGCACATGTGTATCAGTTTCCGTTGAGTTCAAACACGACAGCATGATACGAGGTGGTTGTCATGAGAAAGGTTGTTATGAGAAGGAAGTGACCCATTCTGGCCTGTCGTGTTCTCACCTCAGGTAGAGAACCTCAACGCAAAGTGGCAGAAGTACGACTCGAGTCGGGAGGAGTACGTGAGAGGCCTGTGCCAGCGGCTGAAGGAGTCCAGCGTGCTGGTCACCGGGAGCCCTGCGGCAGCCGGCCCCGTGCTCATGGGTCCAGGTCCGGCCCTGGTGCCTGGGGGGTCCGGCCTGCTACAGCAGGAGATCGCCCGGCTCAACGTCCTCTTGCAGGAGAAGATGAGCGACTGTAAGAGGCTAGCGGGAGAGAGGGACGATATAGCCAAACGGGATCAGGAACGCATCCAGATGCTGGAGCAACAGGTCAGCACCTCACTATCTTCATCACAGCATCATCATCATCATCATCATCATCATCATCCTTATCATCGTTGTCATCATTTTTCATCCTGCAACTGTCATAGCCACTTAAATTAGTTGTTTGAAATATGTTGATAATGTACAGTATATCCATGTCAAACACAACAGGAAATGAATGTTTTGTTTATCCTATATGTGTAGCTATGTAAGCAAGTCAAAGGGAAATTTGTATAGAAAAAAAATAACTCAATGATAATGTGACTTAGCATGAGGTTTAAGTGACTCTCCTTTAATTGAATACTTGGATCTTCTGATCACAACAGGTCCTTGCATACATCGAAGACTTTAAGTCTGAGAGGGCAGATCGGGAGAGAGCCCAGGGCAAGATTCTAGACCTTCATGAGGAGGTGGGCCGTCTCCAGCTGCAAATCCGCAATCAGGTAAGGGAACTCACTGCTGCCATCTTGGATCCCCACACTGCTTGTCTTTGAGATCTAGATACTCCAAGGCTCATTTGTTTGCTTTGTTATCTTTCATCAATAGCATAACAAAATAAAGCAGAATAGTATATTGTCTATATTGTCAGAATAGTATGTCTTTAGAATGTCTTTATGGAGATCAGAGGTTGAACAACTGTTTGACATCTGATATCTGCTTACGCATCACAGACCCCAAGAGAAGTGCCCAAAACGTGTAGAGTCCACGCCAGTCGGAAGAAGTCGCCGCACAGGGACGCCATGACGGAGCCACTGCTGGGGAACAGCGCGGATCCGCCGGGGTCCAAGCGCTCGGCGACCCACTCGACGCCGAGCTCGGGGCCGAGGGCCGAGTGCAGAGGGACGGGCGACCTGCAGTGTCCGTACTGCTTCAGGACGTACGACGGCGCGCGCACCACAGAGTACATGAAGCACCTGGACGAGTGCGCCGGACTGTGAGTGAGAGCGCGTTCATTCCCCCCCCCCGGGGCGCAGTGCTCCGCTGGCACTCTCTCTGCGTGCGTCGGCGCCAAACAGCAAAAGCACTACATGAGCCATGCCTCGGAGCAAGGGCCAAACTGACAGCTTCCTCTGAATCACAGTCACGTCAGAATACGCACCTCGCAAATACAAAAGTCAAATCTAAAAAAAGTTTATTTCCTTTTGATTTTACTGGGAGAACTGGCTGTGTGTTGTTGTGGTATGTCTAGTCAAGTATTTTTTTGACAAGTTTATTTTCACTGAATGCTGCATGTCAGACAAATGTGAGTGACTAGACATTAGGTACAACAGAATATACCTCAGTTGAATATTTTGTCTATTCAATAGATGGAAAACCTTTGCACTTTTCATTTACTATTGCCAAAATGGTTGAAAGCACAAATGAATATGTTATGTGTGTAGGGAAATGCATAAGCTTTTGGTAGATTACATGATACAATTAATACTATATATTTTATTGTGTGTTATTATGGTGCTATTCATTTTATTCTGTAATGTCTATGTATAATATTTTGGTTTGTAAAGAAAGACATTGAAAATGACTCATTTCCTGTTTTTAAAGATTAATGCTAAATTTAATCATTAAATTATTGAAATATGTATCACAGTGTTACATTTAGTGAAATGTATCAGAATGCTTTTAAGTAAATATATATTTTTGTAGTTCACTTTTATTGAGGAATGACAGATTACAATTTATCACAATAGGCTGTTTTCTGCTAGAATTACTTCCTTGCCATCTGATTCACTTTGAACCATGAAAGACCATCATAGACTAAAAACAGGAAATACTGTATGTGTGATGTTAAGAATCAAGTCTCACAGATTGTTCCAAACTAAATTGACTCAGTTTCAGATGTCATGGTACACTGTGTCAAATCACATCTTAACTGACACATTTGTACCTAAGAATAAGGGGGTGGGTTATCATGCAGGAGGTTTATTTAACAATAAATAAATAAAACAGTTATTTCACACATTTAGTCACATGTGCTTTTATGTACGTAAGTGTCTTGGTGGTTAGAATTTGGGTCATGATTTGAGTATGGGTCACTCCAGAAGGGCGTGGATAACGTAGACTCGGAAATCCTTATGTAATGATGACGGCCAGATCATGGGGCATTGTGAAGGCGTTAAGATAGTTCTAGATATACTATTTAAGTTCCACAATGTGTGTGTGTGTGTGTGTGTGTGTTTATTGAGAGCATGCTTGTGTGCTGTGGAAAGCCCCTTCCCATGCCATGCTGAATGGACAGGCTATGACTGAGGCAGATTCCCAGCTGTCTTTCTGGGAATAAATGACAGAAAGTGTGTGTGTGTGTGTGTGTGTGTGTGTGTGTGTGTGTGTGTGTGTGTGTGTGTGTGTGTGTGTGTGTGTGTGTGTGTCTGTGTGTGTGTGTGTGTGTGAGTCTCTCTCTCTCTCTCTCTGTGTGTGTGTTAGTGAGTGTGTGTGTGTGTGTGTGTGTGTGTGTGTATGTGTTAGAGAGAAAGAGGTCTTGGACTGGGGAATGACTGTCTATTTTAAGTGGGCAGGCAGGCAGGCAGGCAGGCAGGCAGTACAGTACCAAACAAGGCCTATGTGTGTGTGTGTGTGTGTGTGTGTGTGTGTGTGTGTGCGTGTGAGCATGCGTGTGCCTGTGTGTGTGTGTGTGTGTGTGTGTGTGTGTGTGAGCATGCGTGTGCCTGTGTGTGTGTGTGTGTGTGTGTGTGTGTGTGTGTGTGTGTGTGTGTGTGTGTGTGTGTCTCTGTGTCTGTGTGTCTGTGTGTTTGTGTCTGTGTGAGCATGTGTGTGCCTGTGTGTGTGTGTGTGTGTGTGTGTGTGTGTGTGTGTGTGTGTCTTCCAGAGGGTTTGACTTGCTGGTATGTGCTTGCATAGAAGTCTCAGGGGCCACTCCAGTTTTTGGCACATCAACTGAAATATCAGAGACAAACAATACATGGACCAAGAGTGGCACACTATTATTACATGTGCCATTTGAAAATAGCAGGGACATTCAAAATAGTCTTTCCTTAGACAGTCCCATCAGTGGAGTTAGCAAGTCACAGCAACACAAACAGCCCACTGTAAGCCATCTAGGTTGAGGCTCAATGCTAGGAGTTACTGAGTGAGCGTGTAACAGTAATCTCATCCTTGAAGTGACGTAGTTAGAAGTCTTCATTGCGAATTTCTTCTCATGCTCCGAACCTCAGATTGCGCTCGAGGCACTGTGAGCTCCTTAATGTTCTGTTCTTCCTTAATGGCCTATTTCTTTTGAAACAGGCAGCCTTCTATGTGTCCCTCTCAGAAACGTAACTGCATGGTTGCTCAAAACTAGTTTTAGTGCCGCATTTAGGTCTGTCCCTTCTTACAGTCAGATATTTCCGTGGTGCTGCTATAAGAATGGCTAGGTGGGCCAGACAGGGAATCCCCTGTCCCCCACCCCCCTCTCACACTCCCACCTCCTCTGCTGGGACCACATGATCTGTAACCAAACATACACACTCAACCCACTCATGTCAAGAGTGGAAATAATTAGGTCACCCTCGACTCGACTGTGCCCACTGCATTTAGACCTCCAGAGGGAGAGGCAGCCACTCCTACATAACCTCAGAATAGCGCCTGCGTTAACAAAGAGAAAACACGGCTGGACGGACGGCGCCACACGGTATCCCGGGTCCTCGCCATTGACCCCAGAGTGGTCCGTCCGTTTCCATCAGGGACGATAAGGCCACCTGGCTCTCGCTCTCCTCTGCTCCTCAGGAGAGGCCGGAGCTGACAGCGGGCCAGACAGGCGCAGGAGGGATAGATACAGCCTTTAATCTCCTCTGTATCTGAAAATAATGGGAAATTCCCATAAAAGGAGGGGATTCCCAACAGTACGTTGGTGCTATTGCATAGCGCTGGAACGAAAGCAGAGCAGTATTTGTTGTATTACACTATTGTTGGGAGCGAAGGCGTGATCACGGAGTTATTGCGCCCCCCCTCCCCCTCCAACCCACACCTCACGCCTCCCTTCCCCCCCACCACCCATATGTTTTTTACGATAAAAGGTGGAGATAACGAGCAGAGTGTTGGGGTACAAGGTGCGAGCTCGCAGCACGCTACCACCACTTCCCGAGTGAGCGGGCAGAGGGATTTCCCCCCTCATGCGTTTCTCAGTGTACTGTAGCTTCAGGCTGTGCACAGTGGAGCCACTGCCCTTCCCTACACACACCTGCCCCCCATGTGATTACAAGCCCTGGGATCACTTCTCACATCTCGGAGTCCCTCTAATAAGCCCAAATGTGCCCGTCCCTGTTATTGTCCAGACTCCACTGTGGGGAGGAAACAGACATTAGAGCATGTATTAGAGGCCTAAGCATGGCAGAGGCCATACCTATATCACCTACGCACACAGATATGTCTTTGATAGAATGTCCCAGCAAGCATACAACACGATTCCTACACTCTAAAAAAAATAAAGGTGCTTAAATGGTTCACCATTACATCAGGCAAAAGGTTCTTCACATTGGATGGTTCTTCAGAGCCTCGGATCATAATGGGCTGGGCCATGTGACCATGTCATCATGCCATTCATTAAATGGCTCTTTAAAGAACTGTTGCCTCAATGGTTCTTTGAAGCACTAAAAAAGGTTCTTCTATGGCATCGTTTTGAAGAACCGGTACTAGCCCCAACATTTTTTAGAGTGTAATGTAGACCTCCCGCTTGATTAAAAACTAGGGCTGCAACTGATATGTTGCCTCTTTCTTTGAATCATCTGCGATGTTCACAATTGTTCATGAACATTCAAAATCTGACCACTGCCAGCAGGTCATTGCCATATCAGGGATGTTTGAAAACAGAAGCAGAGAACCACTTTTGACTTCAATGAGGAAGTGAGCCGAGCACAGAACATCCTCTAAACATAATGGACAATGTGTCCACTTCCTCATGCCAAGGCCCGAGCAGGTTGAGTATCACTATGTGCATATACTGTAAGGAAGAGTACGGGGCTGCCGGTAAGCAATCCTTGAGATTTCACTTTGAATGCGCGCTCAAGGAAGTGTTGCCATTGTGACCTTGTTTCTGTGTGACTCACTGCTGTGTCTTACACTCATATAAAGAGGTATACAGCACCTCTGGTTATTATCCTGCTTGGTGATTTGAATACGTGCACACACACACACACACACACACACACACACACAATCCAGTCACGAGCCCAGACAATGGGGCTCAACAGGGAAATCACTCAGGAGTGTTAGTAGTGTACCTGTAAAGAGTACGTTTGCCAGTGCAGAAAAATCCCCATCTGCAGACTTTTTTTTGGTGAGATCAGACCATCATCGCCGCTTGTGACAGAGGTGGTGGGTGTTTTTTTTTTTTTCACCACAGAGTGAAGCGCTTTTTGGCAGGATGTGCAGCGAGAGTCAGTGTGAGAGAGATAGACAAAGAGAGAGGGAGAGATAGAGAAAGGAAGTTTGAAGAGAAGACAAACAGCCCTGAAAACTTCCCTCTCTGTGGGTGTCAGAAATGGTATTCTGTGCCAAGTGGTTTGCCATGCGAAGAATGCTTCTCCCCTAAAACACCCTTTTTCAAGTCTTCGGTGCAGTGTTTGAGCAAAGGGACGGGTAAAACCTATTTCCCCATGCACCGAGAGAAATTTCCACAACCTTGTCAGTAAAGCTGGCTGAGGTGACAGCCTCAGTCTCAGTTCCAGTTTTGGTGTGATCAGTTGTAATCTGACACCACCCTCCACTCATTCAGGAACTCGGCCGCAAACCCAACAGGAGATGAGCAGACGTCTGGCTTACTTTTCTCTACACAGTGGCTTATCAATGGCCGTCTTAGCAAGACACAGAGATACTGTATGTCTCCATCCATGCCCTTGTCAGTATCAGACTCTATTAGGCCTCCCGTCCACGTAAGGAGCCTGGGAGGGGGCGTCCTGAGAGAGCGTGAGAACCAGATGGTCATGTGATCCGTCTCCCAGTTATCTCTGGAGTCCCCCACCCTTTCAGCGTCTCAGACTGAGCCCTCATGACTCACGCCACTGCCCGTAAAGCTGACGGGCCGGGGACAGCAGTGGCGCAAAAAGAAACAAGCACAGAAATAAAAAAAAAATACAAAAAATACAAAAAAAAAAAGATTTCATCACACCTGTGGAACTCGAGACAGTAGGTCAGTATTGGTCATCTCTGGGAGGACATTATGTTAAGAGTGACGGCACTCTGGAGTAAAGCCCCGGGCAGCTGCTGTGCCTTTGGGTCATCTGTGCTTGCCTCAGCCCTGCTGCTCGTCATGCTCTAGCAGGGAGACGTACTGGGAAAGGAACGTGACTCACCGAAGCTCAGAAGTAGATCAGAGGAGAAAGTAACGCTGCTAGGTACTTTGCCTACTCAAACCACCTCTCCTCTGCGGTCATAGCTGACCTTAGTCAAAGTGTCCTAGTGGTGACACATACTGTACCCCTGAGATGGCCAGAATGACGGGCGTGACACAAGAATCACCCGCTGCCTCCCGGTACTCCAGGGTTGAACTACCTTGACAGTGATAAATCTATGGCGGGACGTTTATTCTTAGGAACAAACACACAGGAGGCCACGGCGAGGCCTGTGCGAGGTCGGGTTTCCAGTTGCTACGGGAACATCTACGATTGCACAACGGCAGGGAAGGGGTAATGAAACCAAGGGCGCACTAGCAAAGATGGAGCAATAAAATGAACATCAACACACAGACACATATCCTGCCATTCTACTGGATTCCATCTTTCAAAAAAGAAAGACAAGATTTTAATATTACTTAACAATATGTTAAAAAGTAGGCAGTTCGGCCTCAGTGTTAATACAATAGACACTCTATAACAGATTGATAGTGTGAGTATTGTTTTTTTTTTCATCAATTTGATTCTGAAAGTATTTCGATACAAGCTGGCTACAAGTCAAAAAAAAAAAAGATAAAGCAAAAAAAACAAAACAAAACAAAAAAAAACAAAAATAAAAGCTTTAAACTTGGACACGTTCCGTAACGGCTTTCAAGTGGAACTGAGAACCGATGAGAACTTTATCAAGTATTAGCCTTTCTTGTACATAGTGAAACAGGCTGACGGGAAGTAAGGAACCTGGATGGGTCCGAGCCCGTGTCTGCTGTATTCTTGAACTGCGGTTCTGGGTGCAAGTGTGATAGAAGCCACAGCCATAGTGAACAAAAGGCGTTTTTAATCATATGTATTTGTTGTGTAGTTTGTTTTCTGTCTTTTTTTTTAAGGAGGCCTTATTCCAAACATATATTAAGCATTTTGGACAACTTGGTAAAGCCAAAAGAAAACATATAACATGGCTTCAGTCAATGTGAAATGCCCCACTCACAGACCAAAAGCACACAAGCAAGAAAAAAAAAAATGGAAGGAGGGAAAAGAAAAAAAATCAAGTTGAGAGAAGTCGATTTTTTTTGTCATCAATTGTCTTTTCCCCTCCCCAAAGTACTGCGAGAACATCAGCCCATACGGGTTCTTAGTAGGAACCACACAGCAACAAGGACAAGGCAAGGCAGCGTGGGATATGTAGTTCAGAGGGGCGGTCGGTCGGAGCATAGCAGCAGTGGGGTCAGCAGTCGGCCTGGAGCGTGGTGGAGGAGGGGGTTGGGGGAGCTGATTGAGTTCCTGCCAGAGTCTCTTCAAGTGTTGCCCCCACACTCCGGTCAGTGTGCGGCGAAGGTGGCCTTTTTCAAGCTAAAGTTGGACCAGTTGATGGATAGCCGTTGCCTAGTCTGTCGAGCAGAGTCCAAGCAGAACCTGTAGAAGGAGACGAAGAAGAGGGGTTTTTTTTATTTTCAGAAAGTACACCTGTATGACCTAAACCCCAGTGTCGGATTCTCAAGCCTCACCTACCCTCGCCACATGTCACGACAAGTGAACACCCACTCACTGAAGTTGCAATTCACAAGCAGTGATGGGGCACTCAAAATCTATCCCTTTCTGCAAAATAATCCTTGCCCTTGTTGATATTTATAAATGACTTAATGAAACGTTTAAAAGGTAATTCATCATTTCTCCTATTCATTCTCATCGTTCCTTGGACAGCTAAATGTGTTTATGTTCTTCTGGCAATTTATGATGTTAGATCACTACACTCCTTTTATATATTTTTCCTGACTAATCCTTTGCACCTATTTTAACAACAGATCCTTTCAACTGCATACACAAACAGGTGCGTTCCTAAAAGCATCTCCGAAGGCTCAGTCAGACCTGGGCCAGATTTAAAACAGTCAGCGGGTGACTGAAATGTGAGGAGTGTGAACCCAACACTTTAGGCATGCAGCGGACATTTGTACACAAGCAATTACCCGATGTACTGCTATCACATACTGTAAACACACACAAACAGAGCACTGCCAGTACACACAAGAACCAACAAAAAAATCGCTGCCGGAGCCGACAAAACCCCTTGCCATTAGATAATATAATATGATAATAACTTTATCATAGTTCCAATACAAGGCCACAAAAGTAAAAAGGTCAATTTGCTATGGCAATGGTAAAATATATAGCTCAAATAAGCCATATAGCTTGCAGGGCAGGGCTAAAGTTGCTCAGGCAACTACCCTACAAATATATAGCCTATAGAATTTTCAGGGATTAAAGTTATCAGTCCCTACGACAAATATCCATCAGTTTATTTCTGTAGAGACCCTGATATCATTGTATATCCCTAAGGGGAAATGTGTCTCCTTAGGCGCATGTTTTAGAAAAACAAACCATCACTTTTATTTATTTATTTTTTTTAATTTAAGGCTGTTATTTTGAAATTCATCCTCTCAGTACGTCCGAAATGTCATTCCAATGTCATTATTACTGTATGTTGGATTTCGGCATGTGAAAACATGATGTACAGTCACCTTCATACTGTAAGTATTCAAACACATGCTAAAGTTGCCTAAAAGGAGAAATATAACGTTTTTGGAAATTGATCTTAATGCCTTAAATAAAATAAATGAAATACAATTTACAATCTTTAAGGACACCAATTTTCTTTGAGAATGAATAATGTATCGTACTGTATATTAATGTTTTTCCTTAAAATACAGGGGTCATAAGTATTGGAACCCCAATGTTAAATTCCCATAGAGGCAGGCAGATTTTTGTTTTTAAAGGGCAATTACTGTATTTCATGGATCCAGGATATTATGCATCCTGATAAAGTACCCTTGGCCTTTGGAATTAAAATAGCGCCACATCACCACACAGTCTATTAAGTACAGAGATAAATGTTTATTGCAGGGCAAGGTTACAGGCAGCTCCACAACATACACCTGATGGTCAGTCACGTGCTGCCCTCTCCAGAACACGTCATTCTCAAACAAGCAGTCTGTGGCTGCTTCATACTCATCTCATCCATTTCCAGAAATGAAGAGATTTGGAAGCCCCTACCTTTTGAAATATTCCACTTCCCGTTCAGTCTCATCCATTTCAACACTGTCAAGATCGATATCTTTGGGCAGAAACACGTCATCTGAAAGAAGAGCACACGCTTTTAGGCGCTGGATCAAAAAAAGCGAGAATCACATAAAGAAAAGCACACACATATACACACACAGACACACACACACATAGAAAAACTTTCACAAAAGCCCAGCCATACAAAACAGCAACAAGCTGGTACAAAATGGCACCAACCTATAGAGTTGGTCATCTTGTCTGACTTTTTCTTCTTGTTCTTCTTGTTCTTGCCCTTGGGTTGAGGGGACTCGTTGGCCGGCGCTCGGCCATTCTGCGTGGGCGGCTCCGAGTGTTGTACGGACACAGGCGAGGTCCTGTCCTCCTTTCCGCCGTTCAGCTGCTTCTTCCCCGACGTTCCGTTGCTCCTTTCCTCCCTGCGGGCCTCGGCGGCGGCGGTGGCTGGCTCCTCGCCGGCCCGGGACTTCGTCTTGGGGTCCGCGTGCGTGAACGCGCCCTCGTCCGCCTTGGAGACCACCTCGGAGGTTTTCATGGCGTCGGCCGACCTCTTGGTGGTCTCGCCGTGGCATCGGCCGTTGGCGGGCTGCGACTTGGCCCTGGCCTTGCTGCTGCTGAGGGGTTCCGGTTGGAGAGTGCAGGTGTTGACCGCCGTTGTCGTCGTCGTCGCGGTCATCGCCGTTGTTGTCGCCGCCGTCGAGGTGGCGGTGATGACCGTGGCGGCGGCCACGCCGTTGTGAAGGTGCTTGGTGGGCTTGTCCTTCTCACTCTCAGCCGGGCTGTGCAGGGCGGGCGGCTGGCCGTTGGGGGCAGGGGCGGGGGTACGGGTAGGGGCGGGGGTACGGGTAGGGGCAGGGGCGGGGGTGGGGGCGGGGGCAACGGCGGGCAGCCGCTCGGGCTGGAGGTCCTTGTGGGTCAGACCGATGAGGCCGCGCAGCAGTGCCGTCTTGCCGTTCTTCATGTTCTTCTCCAGCACGCTCTGGGCCGTCTGCTTGAGGGGCTGAGGGTTGTTGTGGAGCGGGGGCAGCAGAGGGGCAGGATGCGTGGCGGCGGCAGCAGCAGCGGCGGCCTCGGCAGCCTTCTTCTCCTTCTTCTTCTTCTTGTTGGCGCGCTGCTGCTGCTGTTGCTGCCGCTGGAGCTGAAGCTCCTGGAGGCGCAGCAGCTCCTGCTTCAGGGCCTCCTCCTCCTCACGCCGCTGCTGCTCCTGCAGGAGCAGCTGCTCCTCGCGCTCCCGAGCCTCCGCCTCCAGACGCGCCTTCTCCTCCATCTGCAACAATAACAACAACAACAACAACAATCATGCTAGCACCGGAGATTCAGCCACTCACAAGAACTCAAACTCTATACCAGTGTCCAGGCAATCAAGGGTAAAGACCAGGCATGTTGTGTCCGAAGAAATAATCTAGGTAGCAGTGAACAAAATTGTTTAAGTTACTTGTCATACGGCACTAATAAGCTCTAAACTCTTGAATTAAATGCTTTAAATGTTGCTCGTCTTTATAAATCAAAGAAGAAAATGTTTTAAACTCCAATATCACGAACACATCATACTATGAAACTGAACATCTGCTGCGACCAGACAAAGGTGTTCAACTGACTGGCTTTTTATTTATAATGAGGGTGAATCTCACTGGAAAAAATATCAGACCAGTGTGTGTTCTAAGAACCAACAGCACTAATTTAGGACACAGTCAATATCTCAGTGCAGGTTTTATCATTAAAACACATGAAACTAAGGTTAAGTGGCATATTAGACCTGGTTTTGGTTCCTGAAAATAAGCTGTAGGAAGCGATTTAGGTGACGACAAAGGGGAAACTTCGAACTCTCTGAAAATGACACTACAGTATTTTAGGGATGGTTCTACGTTTCTACACTGATCGGGTTTGGTTATGATTCTCTATGCGACAAAGAATTGAATATGAACGTCAGAGGAGAGTGTTATCTGTCCTGTTAACACCTCTAACTACCCCTAAAACATCCACCAAACAACGTAGCCTACAGTATGTGTTTGAGCCAGATGTATGTCCACAAGCATGGAATTAAGCCTACATCTACTACACGTAGATGTTTCTATCCATGCAGGACACATACCTCCCCCTTCCGACAAATAATTAGCTGGAATCAGATTATCTTTATATCTACGCATCTCACAAATCCCTCTACACAGTCTAAAAAACGTTTGCGCACGTCGGTTCGCCAGTGGCCGAAATGTCAAAATCTCTTTTCATGAAACATCAAATTTTAAGAGTGGGAGTAGCAGAAGTGACCATTTAAAATGTTTACATGTCAAACATTTCAGCAACATGTCTTTAAAAAGCAAGTGCGGTGCAGATGGGGGGGGTTGCCCTGTTTTTGTTATTCGCAGCGCAGACATTCTTGTAAATTGTTTAAAGACCAGGTTGGAAAAAAAAAAAAAAACGACTCGAGTGTGCTGTGCAACAGAGTCGGCGAGGTGGTGGTGGTGGTGGTGGTGGTGGTGGTGGCGGCGGCGGCGAACCTTTTTCTGCTTGTGCCGTGCGCGCTTGGCCGCCTTGGAGCTGCTGGCCGGCTTGTTGTCGGCGCTGTTGATGAACTGCAGCAGGTCCTCCACTTTGCGGTGGTCGGCCACGGCCGGGTCGCGCTCCAGCACCAGCTCCTCCTTCTTGGGCTGCTGCTCCTCCTTGCGCTTGGTCAGCCGCAGCCGCAGCTTCTCCCGCATCTCTGCATAGTTCCTACTGGTGGGGGCCGCAGGGGGCTGCGCGCACGCACACACACACGCGCAGGCACACACACACAGGAACATACACACATACATACAGACAGACAGGAACAGGAACAGGAACACAAACACACACACAGGAACATAAACACACATACCATACCACACCATATGCACACAGACACACACACAGACACACACACACACACACACACACACACACACACACATATACGTACAGGCAGACAGACAGACATACATACAGACAGGAACAGGAACAGGAACACACACACCAAAGCACACACACAAATGCATGCATCCATATGCACACACACACACACACACACACACAAGAAAATACACACAGACATCACACACGCACAGGCACATGGAACAGATTAAGAACATGGTTAGAACAAAATGGCAACAAGTCACATGTTTACTTAGATTTAATCATGCTGTTTACTCAGAAAAGAAAGCTAATAAATTTAGGCAAGTTCACTACCACTGGCAATCAGTAGTAGTGCCAAACAACTACTGCTAAAATCAACCAATAGCAAATTACATCTTTCTTCCAACAAACTGACTACTTAAAGGAACACGCCACTGTTTTATGAAAATGGGTTATTCACCATCTCCCCTAGAGTTAGATGAGTGAGCAAAAACATTTTTGTCTCTATGCTTGCAGTGTCTTAGTCCAGCAGCGCCCCTGCTAGCTTAGCTTAGTACAGTGAATGGAATCTCTCGTTGTCAGATAGCGTGTTGTGAGCCAACAACAACAAAAAAATCCCTAAATACTTGTTGTGGCAACCATCCATATTCACAATGAGTTGAAATGGCAATACAGATTTCCTAGGCAGGTATTGACTTGGGACTATATTGGGGCGAAGCACAGGTGAAGCACTGCTACTTGGGTGCCGTGGGGGGAGTCGTCGGACTAAGACAATCCATGCACAGAGACAAAAATGCTTTTGCTCACTTATCTAACTGTAGGAGACCGTGAATAACCCAATTTCATAAAGCGGTGGCATGTTCCTCTAAACCTAGACATCTAGACTGCAATGTTTTTGTAACTCTGACTAAGACATATCATATTATCTAAGCTGAAGTTCCTTTAACGTAATATGTATGTGCATTTCATAAAGGAGGGCAACCTCAGCTGAGCTTGCACAGTCATGTCCTGAGTAGAAGTACTGTAAGAGCACTGGCATAAACAGGGCTCATCTTCATGCCTGCTTGCCAACTTCCTACATTTCCATGGGCAGAATCATGCCCCACATGCCCTATAGGCACGTCATTTTATTGAGGCCATTAAAAAATAATTATACGCAATATTTACAATGATTACAATGACATTTCCAAACTGCGGTGGTGAATCCTTACCCCTCCGTGGCCGAAGAATTCACAGTAGCAGCAGTCACAGTACTTTCCTTCCTTCTGATTGGTGGAGGTGGAGGTGGAGGAGCTGTGCTCGGAGCAGCTGTCCTCGTCCTGGCTCTCGGAGCCGTCGTAGGGAGGGTGATCGTACCCGCTGTTGCCCTCGCAGCGATGCCCCTCGCAGTCTGGGTCACTGCAAGGTCAGACAGAGGTCGATTAAGTAATGAGGTGTACGCATGAGAGTGGGGTCAGCAAAAGACATACCCATGATTGTAAGCGCAAGGCCAGAAGCTGGGTGCCACCTTTAACCACGCCATGCAACGACCGTTGTGTGCTTTTATATATTTTATATGTTAGTTCATTCATCCTCCGCCACAATAAATTGTTTCAATCAGCAATATATTGATGGGCTATACAGTGTGCACTATAATGTGTTAACTTGCTAGTCCACATGTTACAATGAATATAAATTGAATGCACTTTCTCCCACAATAATGATCAAATGTGACCTAATGACATCGCTGCTCTCTCCCTTTGACTGAATGGAATGTTGACGTCTGAAAATGAAATGCAAAACCTTATATGGTTATAACCTTATAACCTTTAACACTTGGCAGATATGACCTTTCTTGTTCCGCAACGGCTAAGGGCATTTGGAGTTGAGTGACCTTCTAATGATGGAGGTGCCATACTGCCATTGCTAAACTGCCATGAGTTTGATGGTGTGGTAGATTATGATGCTTAGAGCAAATGTTCCACAGTGACCCTTACATTTGCAACCTATTCATCATTTTAAAAAGGTGTACTTGAACAACCCATTCTTTATCTTGTACCAAAGACAGCCCACAAAGAAAAAAACATTATTTGATAAACATTATTTGGATTTCATCTAAAAGGGCAGTTTTTCCTCTCATCCACTAACAACATCAATGATAAAAGCGATCTGAGTTGCGCCAGAAAGGGCAGGTGTGGCTCGCTGACCTGCAGATGCTTGGGGGCGCGCTGACGGAGCCGTCTCCGGGGATCGAGGGGGGCTCAGCGGCGGACAGACACAGGCCCGGGTGGGCGTCCATGAAGCCGGGCGTGGGGGCGACAGTCTTTGGGAAGGGCTGCGAGCCCATGCTGGGCAGGTGTGTGGCGGGGGCGTTGGCGAGGGAAGCGCCGTGGAGGGGGGGCAGTCCCGTGGGGCTGTTCCGTGCGGCGAGAGGGCTGTTGGGGTGTCGGTGGTCCTCTTTACCTATGTTGTGAAAGACTTCACCTGAGAGGCAGGAAGAGAACACGGATGAGGAGCCGGAATTCCCACGTCATGGACACAGCAGCAAACATCAGCACATCACCAATCCAGACATCACAATCGCACACAACAATCACAACCTATGCTGATGTTGTAGCAGTGCATTATACAGTATGTTGTTGTCTAACATGTGAAATACTATGTAGTGTGTGTAAACTGCCTTACTGCTGTTACTGCCCTACACAGTTCCTATGGTAACACACACACACCCTCAATTTCAGCTCAAGTTCAAGTTCAAGTTCAAGGTCAGGCTATAAAGTACACCAAGACATGTGGTGAATGTGTCTGTGTGAGCCCTAGCCAAATCCCCCTGCCTGCCTGTCTGCAGCACTCCCCTCTTTACCTAGGGAGGTGTGTCTCTTAGATGCAACTTCGAGGAAATTATTACTTGACTGGACAGTGGTGGCGGTGCAGGAGACAGAGGAGGTGGCCGCCGAGGTGGCCATCACCACTTGCTTGGCCTCCAGGAAGGCATCTTGGAAATTGTAGAGACACTTCTTCTTGGCTCCGTTCTTCTTCTCCTTGCCCAGGGGGGCGAGAGCGGGGGGCGGGGGGGCCAGGGCTGGGGGCTCGTTGCCCGGCGACGGAAGGGGGACGTCAGGCAACGGAGGAGCCAGCATGTCACCTTCAACGCCCAGAGAGACGACAGAGTTCAACACAAATGCCGACAGAAACATGCAATGCAATTCACTAAGTTCACGTTGCTTAAAACTGTCAAATACATCTGTGACAGCTGGACAGGATATGGCACAATGTCAACAATGTGGAGTCCACACAAGATCAACATTCAAGCTAAATTGGGCTTCTTTAATTAACGTAGAAACTTAAAATAATTCACACATCAGCCATGTTCTATACCAACTGTTTGAATACTTTTTTTTACAACTCTCAAGACACCAGACTCAGAGTTGAGTGGGCTGGAGTATCAGGCAAGCATACGAGCACAGGCAGAAGAACCACCACAGTGCATCCGGCCTGTCAACTTCAGCCCGTTAGCCTCCACCATCTCTAACCAAATGGTGTCCCTCAAGTGCTCATTTCTGCCCACATTCTCAAAAACAAACCAATTAGGTACCACATCATCACTGGTGGACACCAAACCGGATGTTGCATATCTGGATGTGTGAGTGGATGACTTCCTGCTGGGAGACGAGCCAATCCACATGGACGCCTACACTTGGGAGTATCAGCGACGCGGCACATAATTGGTTTGTTTGTGAAAATGTGGAAGGAAGCAAGGACATCTTGAATGACGCCGTTTCTAAGGACAGCCACTGGCAGCCCATTGAGATAATCAGAGGAAGAATTATTTTCAAGAGTAATAATTATATTATACACATATTACATAATTAAAGTATATGTGTGACATGCTATCTCCAGCAGCCCATTGAGTCAATTAGAGGAAAAATTGTTTTTCACGATTAATAAATATGTTATACACATCATTAAATTATACGTATGACATGCTATCTTCGGCAGCCCATTGAGTCAACTTTCGGGCTAAATTAGCCCGCCTAGCATCTGCTATGGAAATAAATGGGGCCGGAGCTTCCTCCCTCCCTCCGTCTCTCTCCTGATCAAAATAACACCTCGGTGACCTGCGCGGGGGGTGCACTCGCGGTCGCTCTCACCGGAGAGGGGCTCGGGGAGCAGCACAGTGGAGTTCCAGTTCTTCATCATGTGGGCGTCCCACAGGTTCTCGAACTTGAGCGAGGGGCAGCCCAGCGAGCCGTTCCAGTCGCCGGCGCCGCTGAAGCAGTTGGGGTAGACGTGGTCGGGCAGGGTGGGGCTGAACACCTGCGGCCTCCCGCCCGTGTGGTTTGACGAGGGGGCAGGAGGCAGAGTCTGGACGGAGATAAAAAGGACAGTGGCACCGTGAAGCTGACAGAGATGCTAACACGCAGTCAACAGTTCAATATCGGTATTAACATCCAGGTAAAAGTGCAAAGGAGTCGAAGCAAATATGTGCCCAGCATCTTTTTATATCACATCGTGAAGCTGACAGAGATGCTAAAATGCAGTCAATAATTCAATATCTGTATCAACATCCACATCAAGTACAAAGGATTCTCATCAAATACGTGCCTATGATATCGGTTTGCTATAAAACGCGTCTGTGCTCATCTGACAGACCAGATATAAACATTATGAAGTCTCAAGGTCAACATCTCTCAAGACACCTCTGCACACCTCTTGCGACAATGCTGCAGCAGTTTCAAATAACTCGGTCCAGTTTAAAATTGGATGAGGTGTGACCCCTGGTGGTCCTCCGGTGACAGTGCAGATATAAAAGGCCTGCCTTGCCTTCAGCTTAGTATATAGTGCTTGAGGGCCAGAGAATAAGAGTGGCCCACATTTCTAATTCCCACATACCTGACTAATCTGCGTTGCACTTCTCTTACACAACAGCTCAGCAGCCTGGAGCACAAGGCTGCCTTATAGCAGGTCTAGGCTGCGTGAACCCTGCGTGAACCCTGCCTGACCTGTCGGCGAATTTGGATTTCGCCCCGGCAACTCAGGCTGGAAACCTGCACATCTCTCTCCCCTGCATCCTGTCCACAACCTTTGGGTCCAGTCACAAACTAGCTTATCCAAAAGACGCACCCGGATCGTTGGTCTGATTGGTTGAAGGGCTGTCCAAGCGTATGGTGTCGCGTGAACTATGCCCATACAGTAGAAATACAGTGCCAACTCCCCAGACTAATGTTCAATCTAAAAGATTGAGCTCAGTATGGTGATAGCCAGACTACAGCAGGTCTTCACCGCATGCAAGGGTCTATCTATCCACTATCCAACGTGCAACATTGAGCGCTCTGTCCACACCGAATCAGTTAAATATTCACTTCTGTTGCATCATCTCTCTCGTTCAATTTGTTCAATACAACACAAGCAACTACAAACAAACTTGAAATCAGGGTATCTGACAGAAGTTCTGTTCAAAACAGTGCCTCCTGTTGCGCGGCACACAGCGCTGTGCTGCTTTGTATCCAGTTAGGACATTCTAACTCAAAGCCATCAAACGGCATCGCGTCACAATGCAGTTAGGACACTACTCAGTCTACTGCATGGCATAGCCCCCATAGCGTCTGCAAAATTTACAGTCTTAAAGACGTCAACTGAAAAGCAGCCTTTATATTGACAAAATTTGGCCATGTGTCTCAAAACCAAATACCTGCTGTAGAAGGACTAAGACAGACCTAATCAGACTGGGGACAGTCAAACTGAATTGCCCATTTTGGGATAAATAAAGCTTCCTGACTCTGATTCTGATCAAGGGGGACCTGAGATGTCAGCCCTGTTGTTATTACTGACCACGTGCCATGAGACATCATTTTTTGAGTTGTAGCCTCACCTTGCTGTGTGCGAGGGGTGGGCTGGGGTAGAGGGTGGGGTGCAGCAGAGGCCGGGGTAGATGGGGCAGATTGTGTAAGGGCAGGTGGCCGTGGATATGGGGGTAGAGGTGGAGGCTGGGGTGGGGCGCCGTCTTCTCTGTGAAGAACTGCTGTTGCTGCTGCTGAGCGGCATGTAGCCTGTTGTTGCCCGGCAACAGACTGCTGGAATCTATGTTGCCCTGGTTGCACACATGACACTCGCAGGGATGCTGCACCTGCTCCACCTTGTGTAAAGGAAGAATTGTTTTTTCATGGTTAATAAATACATTATACACGTTACATCATGAAATTATACGTATGGAATGCCATCTTCAGCTGTAATATTCTATGAGTGCATGTGAGTTAACCCATACCTCAAATTAATGATGATAATATGTGAGGAAGATGGTTATGTTTAAGGGCAAGGGTGACAGACTCAAGTGTACTGTACTAATATACCCAATATAGCCTTTATAGCCAAGCTCAGAAGACAAATGCAGCTTATTTAGAACATCTTGCATTTGAGGAAGCATGAACTGAGAGAGAGAGAGAGAGAGAGAGAGAGAGAGAGAGAGAGAGAGAGAGAGAGAGAGAGAGAGAGAGAGAGAGAGAGAGAGAGAGAGAGAGAGAGAGAGAGAGAGAGAGAGAGAGAGAGAGAGAGAGAGAGAGAGAGAAGAGATGCACCTGTGTGTGTGGGTAGGATGGAGGCGGGCTGTCGCTCTTTCTTGGCGAGTGCTCCCCCTGCTGCCCTGGAGGCTCTCCTGTGCTCTCCCCCTCGGCCTCCTCATCATCACCCTCAGAGGAGCTGCTGCTGCTACTGCTCCCCCGTGGAGACTACAGAGGAGGAGAGGACACAGACACAGCAGAGGAGGATGAGACAGATGCAGCAGAGGAGATGAGACAGATACAGCAGAGGAGGAGAGGACACAGATACAGCAGAGGAGGAGATGAGACAGATACAGCAGAGGAGATGAGACAGATACAGCAGAGGAGGAGATGAGACAGATACAGGGGAGGAGGAGATGAGACAGATACAGCAGAGGAGATGAGGAGGAGATTAGACATACAGCAGAGTAGGAGATGAGGCAGATGCAGGGGAGAGGACACACAGCAGAGGAGGAGATGAGACAGATACAGCAGAGGAGGAGATGAGATACGTACAGGAGAGGAGGAGATGAGACGGATACAGCAGAGGAGGTGAGAGGAGATGAGAGGAGATGAGAAGAGATGAGACATACAGGAGAGGAGGAGATGAGACAGATACAGCAGAGGAGGAGATGAGGCAGGAGAGGAGGAAATGAGAGGAGGAGAAAAGAACATAATGTCCGTAGCAGAGAAACACAACTGTACCCTGACAACTTTCCTCACACGCACACACGCACAAATGCGCACACACACGCACACACACATAAACACACACACACACCTCTTCCTTGAGCGCCATGTTTTCTCCTGCTCCGTTGAGGTCACTGTGAATGCCGTTCATGACGGCCACCACCGCCGGGTCGCTGTAAGGGCTCATGGAGTAGATGTCCGCAAACTTCGCCGACAGAGGAGGCACTTCATCGTCGTCACTGCCACTGCGCTCGCCAAGACAACAACCGAGCGAAACAAACAGAACGAAACGAAAGAGTGAGTCACTCGTTCGTCACTTTAGGGTGTGGCCCTCGACGAACAGAGGAGTTACTGAGTTGGAATGACACAATAGCACACACACACACACACAACTTGCTTAACTAGTGAACGTCATGCATTGACAAAGAATAATCACTGGTAATTATCTGTCTGCAAATGCTCTCCATGCACAAAGACCCCCAAACAATGATCGCAATGTAATGCCTTCCAGACAAGATAGGATTGAGGACTTCTGATTTGTAACACATTTCCAGTTCAAACATTTAACTTACTCAAAATAGAGCATATCAGTTCCATACAAGTCCATAAGATTACTATGGTGTACAACCGTAAGACAAGAACAGCACACAATCGCATACAGAGTCTGTGTCCATGGGCCTTAATCTGATGGACTAAATACAAAGTCTAACTAACACTGAGGCTAATTCAATAAATAGGTAAAATATAGATACTTTTTTACCAAATTTAACACGCATCAGCTCCCTATGCCCCTATGACAGCAATGCACAAGAACGTTGCACTTTGCCAACCATTTAAATGAAGGCCCTGTGTGTGTGTGATAGTGTGTGCGTATGTGTGAATTTCAATGAAAACCCTGTGTGTGTTATTTTGTGTGTATGTTATACATGAATATTCTAGCCAGGGGTGTTGAGCAGCCCAGGGCGGGATCACTCACAAGGTGGCCTGCGTGTCCTGGGGCAGCAGCAGGTGGGGGTGCTGCTGGATGGTGATGGGGGAGCTGGACGCGGAGCCGGAGCCCGAGCTGCCGGACGACATGCTGGGGGGGTGCACCTGGGACAGGTAGTCCCTGGGCGGCTCCGCCTGCGCCGGCAGCTTCAGGTGCAGCTCCTCGGCCATGGGGGCGTCCATGATGCCGCACGTCAGGATGTGCGAGAGACTGCAGTCGTCACAGGTGCACCTGCAGGGAGAGGCGACGCACGGCACGGAGAGCAGATACAGAGAGAGAGAAAAAGGAGGGGAGAGAGGGAAAGAGGAAGGGAAAAAGAGAGAGAGAGAGAGAGAGAGAGAGAGAGAGAGAGAGAGAGAGAGAGAGAGAGAGAGAGAGATGGACGATGATGAATTAGTGATAAAACTAGCATTGGCACTTTAGTCAGTGCTGGTCGCTGGACAATGCAGTTCAATGGCGTAATGGTCTGTGAGCGTGAGCTTACCGTCTGCGGTAATTACAGTTTGGACAGTCTGGTAAACTCAGTCTGGAAGACAGCATCTGCCTCACTGTGTCTGTGAAATTAGTGTCTCCGGCAACAGACTTTTGACTGTTGGCTACCTAGATGGAGAAAAACAAAATACAAGGTCTGAATCGCATTTTCAAAATACACAAAAAACACTAGATCGAAATTAATCTGATTAAAGATCTCAACCAAGCTGTTTACAGAAACGCAAAACTATCGATGCCAGCTACACACAACATAATGATAGAGACACCTGAGATTATGAAGTTAATGCCCATGATATGTGAGTTTAGATCCCAGGAGTAGTGGTTGCTATGCAACAAAAGCCACGGCTATAAAAATATCCAGCGAGACACCTTCACACAAACTGTAAGCCCACATCTGGGATATGAAGTTAAACGAGAATAAATTGCTTTCTGCAAAGTTAATGTTCAAAGAAAAATAACTCTGTTAACTGTGCAGATGACATGAGACATACAGTGGGTGTTAAAGTGATAAAAAAAAAAAGTGATAAAAAAAACAAGCCTTGACAGGCCATATATGGCACTGGTGGGTGTTGGGCTTAACATGCAAGTTTTTGTTCTACAACCTCACACCTCAACCTCACTCTACATCCTTTATTTCTTCATTCCTTTGTTTGTTAATAATATGTATAAAATGATGAGCACTTGTCTTCATACCCATTTTCAAATTGTAAAAACACAAGACATGAATATTCTAATTAATAGGTGTGCACGTTAAGTCTCAATGCCTGCTCATACCTGCTCCTCGATGAACTTCTTCTGTTTGAAGAACTCCCAGTCTTCCTTCAGCATTCGCTGCTTCGTCTTTAAGGACATCTGAAGTCAGAACATCATGTCATTGACTGAAAGTGGACGGTGCCCGACACAGGGTGGACACCATCTCAAATGTATTCGTCTCTAATTCATTTATTTTTGTATTCGCAGAGGTGCCCGTGTAACTGTCACAAAGGTCAAGGGACTGACTTACATTTTTGCTAATTAACGACTTGTGTGGTTCAGTCCGTTGATTTGTACCGTTCTGCCCTTCGACCTTGGAAAGTAACTAGTGAACAGAAACAACAAAACCCATTATAAAGCGAGGAAACAGGTCAAATGAGATACATTTTGCAAATAATAATAAAAAAATAGATAGTAATGACACGACACGACACAATGCTCATAGCCTACCTGCTCGTCGACATAGTTATCTATTCTCTTCTCGCACTCGAGCCACTCAACGGCCACCAAGTTCATCTCCTGGTCCAGCTGCTGGTAGCTCTCCAGCAGTTTTCGGTACATGTCCTCACTGTAGGAGTCGTGAGAGGTTGTGCCCTGCCTGAATACAAAGCACACACAACAAATAATTAGAACATTGTGGCATTTTATCCCGATATGAAAGAGCCTGTCTGCTTTACAGTGACATAAGTGCAACATCCAATGACAGTCCAAAAACATGGCAAAATATATTTCTACTGTACAGTTTATTGATTTCAGCATAACAATACAGATATTTAAAAATACATATATAATGTTGGAGAGGCCTAGTTTGTCTAAAATTCTGCCTGAAAACATGTGATCTGTCCTAACAAATGCTAGAGAGCCCACACCTGAGCTGTGCAACCAGGGCAGGTAAGCTGTTGTGCAGGATGGGTTCAGAGAACACCAGGTTCTCAAAAAGGTGCTTGTTGTGCAACTCCCATGTCACTTGGAACTTCTGTAGGTGCTCGTTTTCCTGAGTAGAGAGGAGAAGGGAACACATTGGATAGTCAACAACAAGCAGCGACAGGGAGAATGATCTTCTCAGAGAAAGAGGGGACCTGTTTGACAGAACCTAAGGTATGTGCCAAGAAAACTGAAAAAAAAAACCCATAAAAATATCTTGACACCATGCTTAAAAAAGAGCGCTATCAAATGTCTCACATCGGGGACTAAAGACCTAGAGGGGTAATTGTACGCCTCACATCGGGTAATAAGGACACAGAGGGGTAAACGTATGCCTCACATGGGGCAATCAAGCCACATAAGGGTAAATGTATGCCTCACATCAGGTAATAAGGACACAGAGGGCTAAACGTATGCCTCACATGGGGCAATAAAGCCACAGAGGGGTAAATGTATGCCTCACACGGGTTATGAAGGAACAGAGAGTTGAGCGTGCGGTAAACTGACCAGCGTGAGCAGGAAGCTGCTGATGGTGCGGGCGGCCTGACAGAGGGCGCTGTACTCCTCCAGCAGCAGTGAGATGAACTGGTGGGCCTGCGGAGGGCCCTGGACCGCCGCCGCCGCCGCCGTCACCTTGGAGCCGGCCGACAGGTGCTTGAGCAGACGCACCTTCATCTCCAGCACGTACTCGCGCGCCTGCTGCTCCAGCCGCTGGTACAGCTGGTACGGGTCCTTCTCACACAGCCTGGGACGGGCACACAAGGGGCACGCATGGGATATGGAACTCACTCACTGTGTGAGTTGTGTGTGTGTGTGTGTGTGTGCATGTGTAATCTCTCCAGCTAGAGCTCTGTCTTGAGGCATTCCAGTTCAAGAATCCATATAGACTACCATCACTCTCTCTCCATATAGACTACCATCACTCTCTCTCCATATATACTACTATCACTCTCTCTCCATATAGACTACCATCACTCTCTCTATATATAGACTACTATCACTCTCTCTCCATATAGACTATGATCACTCTCTCTCCATATAGACTACTATCACTCTCTACAGTATACTAAGTTGGGCTCAACTAAAGGCAGTTTGAGGGCAGAGGCGAACGTCAGCGTCCAGGCCTACCTGTCCACCAGTTCCTTCATGCTCTCTTTGTCTCGGTCCAGCGGCTGGTCTTGGTCGTCGGCAAGTGGCGTGCCGGTCTGGCGGTAGATGCACCGGACCAGGTAGCGCACCTCCGACCAGTGGTTCTGCAGCTGCTGGGACTCCCGCTCCGACTCCGCTGTGATTTCTCTGGAAACGGGCACGCACACACGCACACACACACACACACACAGAAGAGTTAGGAGTGTATGTGGGGGGGTCTTAAATCCAATGAGGCTGGGACAGTGTCCTCACCTCCTCTCGTTGCAGGCCTCGCAGTTGCACACGGTGTCGGTGGCGAGGGGGAGGGGGGCGCTGAGCTCCGGGGCGGGGAGAGGGGGCGCGCCGCCCGTGCCCGTCAGTCGGCTCCCCGCCCCTACAGGCTCCTGGACGAGCCCGCCGTTACCCACTGGCATCGGCAACAGGAAGTCCTGGTTCTGGGAGAAACAAAAAGAGCCAACACAAAAGGGCACAGACAGACAGGGCGGTGAGATGGAGCTGAGCAGCGTGTCAAGTGATATTGTGAGTGCCAGAAAGAGACCAGTCACTGTGATCAATTCCTTTTACAATACTTTGCCACTAAATCTCTAAAAACCCGGCAAGCCATCAAAGGCTGTCCAGGCTTGCAGCAGCTACTGAAGAAAAAAATAGCCGTCTCAAAGGCAAGCTGACAAGTACTCATTTATCAACAGGAAATACAGAAGGTTTCCAGATTGACCAATGACGGCCTTGTCTTTGACTGTCTGTCTGTCTGTCTTTGGCTGCGTCCCCTGAATGGTGACAGCTATTTTTGGACAGTTAGAGCGGTGAAGAGATCACAGTACATCTCGTAGCTCGTAGTACTGGGGAGGCCTAAGGTAAGGTAAGCAAAGGAACTGGCAGTACCAGGTACACTAGTGGCAGATACAAAATGCTAAACCAAATAGACCCATCTTTTACTCCCCCCCACCTCCCACCCCACCCCAATTCCACTTGCACTCCACTTCTGCAACAGTTGCAGTGCTGCCCACAGGAGAAACTTCCAGAAAGCGCGAGAGAGAGCGAGAGAGAGCGAGGGGCGTACCATGGCCAGTGACTGTTCCATGGCCGCGTGGCGCTCCTCCTTCTCGACGGTGCGTCTGCAGTCCGGGCACACCCACAGGGGCAGCTGCAGGGAGCTGGGCGCTTTGAGGGGCTGCGACATGCCGTTCTGCCCCACCACCTCGGCGTCCAGGAGGGCGCTGTCCTTCCTCTCGCTCCGGCACAGCAGGCAGCGGTCGCCGCTCGTGTAGGGGGCTCTCTGGTTCAAGCCGAAGGTGAACGGAGTCTGGGACTGCCGAGGGGGAAGCCGAGAGGAAGGATGGGGAGGGGAGAGGAGGAGGAGGAGGAGGAGGAGAGAGATGGAGCAGGAGGAGACAGCCGGTGTGATGTTGCAGCATGGCATTCAAACAAGAACAAAAACAACTTGCTTCACTACTGTTGGAAATTCACTCAAAGACCAGAAGGCAGAGGGCACTGTCACATGTCTTACCTGAAGGACTCCTGAGAAGTCTGCGTTCACAGAAAACTGAGGCGTGCCGTTCATGGGAACCTGGAGAAAAGAAAAGTCATCGCACGTTCAACAGGGCAGGCGTCGCTGTTCACTAGTTTAGGGCTTAAGCTTATTTAGGACACAGCAAAGGTAACATACGGGGCAATAATGATGATGGCATAGGAGCATAAGCTACATTAGGCCTATTTCACATTGGCTTACAATCTCGCCAATAATACTAAGCTACTTCAGCAGGCAAACAATGTGCTTCTGCATAACTAAATCTATGCTTTATAAAAATAAAAATGCCGTTTTTGCCAATCAGTTAATGCAATGTTAACACTGTATCCGAGACCCTGGAGGCCCTCAGAAAGAACCTGCTAAATTATTTCTTAAATCCTGAAAAAAGTTGGCCCACCAGGCCCCACTATACACAGACTTAGCCTGCAATATGACTAGCAGGCCTACATTTCATGCTTTGTTGTTTCAAATCTCACAGTTGAAATCGTGAAAGAGTTCATCTCTCTCCTGCACCAAAAAGACTGGTTTATTAGATGGCATAACTGCTCGGAGTGGGAAGGAGTAATATCGCGGACTGCAAGCAGGCAGGCACAATTAAATCCATGCTGTTACCTCAGTAACTTGCAAACTCAAGGGAAAAAATTAAAGAGAGGTAATGCTCCGAGCTGTAAATCCAACAGCATGGTATAATAGCACTACACTGCAGGGAGGGGGCTATGCTAAGTCACACACACACCTAAATAACTGGCAAGAAATACACCGGTTGAATTTAAATGCGCTGAGGCTGTGGTCGCTTGAGATGGCCAGTGCACAGCCTGGCAGTGCAGCAGTGTCTTGTGAATTACTACCTCAGGCACCTGCTAAAGCAGATGCAGCTTGAGATGTCTTGCAAGGGACAGCAGGGCACATCCAGGGAATAATCATGACCACGTTCCATGCTGACAAACCACATGTCATGTGCTATGTTTTACTACCTCAAAATCTACTTGTTCCCATCCCTCTGACTTCCCCCCCAGACTGTTTATCTCTCGAGATGGGAAAGCCTGAGGAGATGGCAAGCCATGCAGCAGATGCCAGATCAACAGCCGCGTCTTTTGAGCTACAGGGCGGCACACTCATATTACCACCTGAGGCAGTTAGCCCAAGCTTTCAACATGAAGCAGACCCTACTCCAATTTAGACCAACAGAGTCAGCGCGATCACTTTCATGATTATCACATAATCAAGTAACATCTAAACAATATTGATGTTTATATGAACTTCATCACTGCACACATTGACAAAAAATGTCTTTCCTCTTTAGGACAGCTAAAAAGCAGAACACCATTTCAATCAGACACTTGACTATGACTGCTCAAGCCAGAGTACTAGGGGCTCAGTCCTAAGCTCAAGGTCCTATGCTAGACGTCAAAGAAGAAAACAAAACAAAAACACTTGGACATCTATGGACATCCAAGAGCCCAAGAGACATCCAAAAGAAATGTTTATAAGTGTAGGATAGGGATGGGATAAGAGGAGAATATCAGAGGTGAGATGATGTAAACAAAAAAAGTAAGCAATACCCTAGCACTGCAGCCACGTAGATTAGAGGAGTTGACCACAACATCAGACAAGCAGTACCAGCACGGATGTAGGCCAACAATTTTAACAGGCATAGTTCCTGTCACTTCAGTTATACATCTTTTCCCAAATAAACCATGCCTACACAGCGTACAACATGATCCACCATGCGTGTTCTCAATCTTACAACACAACAACAAACGTGCCCCTTCTGATCCAATCATAGGATCCAATGACACTTGTATGCAGCTTTTCGGGAACACTTCCTGCTAAGAAGCTCTACGGACAGGACACTGGGACAGGTGTCGCTGGCGAATTTGACATTACCATAACTAACGTAAAGCAATTTCTAATCTAACAAGCTCAAGAAATTGTGACGGGTGACCATTTCATACCATACCTATGGTTAAACAAAAAAAAAGAAATAAATTATGTTAATTAAAGCTTCACTGATTATAATTCATAGCCAATCTCCCCGGCTTGCTATGATACCTAGCCAGCGACCTGCTATGGTGGCTAATGTAAGATCAGCTCGTGAACACTGACAGCAAAAAATCGATTGACAGAACCCCTCGATTTACCAGTATTCCTCTTTCTGTCTGCACCATCCCAAACTGAATATAGATCATAGTGGCAATAGGCATTCCTTTACGAAGTCTATCATCAAAAACCATCCCATTGCTTAAAAACATACGGACATCCTTCCTTGTTAACTTGGGCTGGTCTAGTCTGATAACTTGGCTAACGATTAGCTAGTTAGCTAATAAGCTAACATTAACTGAAGAGTTCACACTCCGAATACATATTCTGTGATCGCTCATAGATGACATTCGGTATATGGTGCTTCTTGCCAGATGCCCCTACGCAATGCATGATGAGCACTGGTATTGATCAACGTTGGTAGGACCGGGACAAGCTCCAAACCTTACATTAACGTTACCCAGCCAGCTAGCAAGATAAAGATTTTCAAGTAGGCCGCAGTGTCCGATGTGCTCTCATGTAAAACTTGATCGTTATGATAGTACATCTGCATACAAGTCTCACCTCTCCATTTAGACCTGTGATCCCCCCAACATCACCGTTCCCCGTGCCTCCCGGTGTTAAAAAGCTCGTGACAGGGGCGGCTGGGGCTGTTGAGAGAGAAGTCCGGGCCGTAGTTGGGCTCCCGGCCTGGATATTACTAGCGATACTGCAGATAGTGCTGGTGCAGCTACTGCTGCCACCGCCCCGCTTGTTCTTCCTGCGTTTAGCTCCTCGTTTTGCGTCGGTTGGACTCATTTTTTAAGTATATTAGAGACAGCTTTCCGTCTACAAAATGTGGGGTTCTCCGGCTGGATGCCAGACTGCAGATCGGAAGATATAAATAAAGGTGATCAATGTTGTGATGACAAAATAACAGAGCCTCCGAATATTATCAGACTGCTAGCTACTACAGTTGAAATTCCAATATGGCCGTCTCAACAGGAATTGGCTGCTGCGATTGCGTTCTTGGCGTATGCTGATAGACAGCTGAATGCTGGGATGTGTAGTATGGAAAAAGTAAACTGCGAAAATGTTTAATCTCCGTTTAATGGCACGAAATTTGGTGATGGGCGCTGTGTTTTATCATTATTTTAGAATGTCACGTTTATTTATTAACACAATTAGGATTTTAAACAATGGCTCTTCATTTCTTTCAATCCACCTAGGCGGTAATGGTTCTAATAGGACATGTGTAGCATGACAGCTACTGTATCACGATTTATTTTTCTTAAACTTTCCACATTAGCTTCATAAGTCTGCCTTCGGTCTAAAAAGGAAACGCACAGGTGCATATGCCAGCCATGCAGGATGCAGGCTAACGGTAGGCCTATGCCTAGGAAGATATTCACTTTACACACAGCCAGGTTGGTATCTCTCTTTTTTTTAATATTGGCCTTGCTCTGCATTCCAGAATAACTTCTTACACCATCTCAGTGTGCATGTGCATGCATACATTGCTATCAGTAGTTACTGGTAGACTGGTATACTGGTAGACCTAGCCAGTAGGCCTGTTAAAACCTTAGAAGAAAATGCTATTGCATACGGTCTACTTTTTAGGTCTATACTTTCCATCTATCTCTAGCCTATCTATCTATCTATCTATCTATCTATCTATCTATCTATCTATCTATCTATCTATCTAGCAGTACATTAAAATGACTATAGAGGGCAGTGTATGTCAAGGAATGAATTTCTACATTACATATCAGGCCTATGCTACCATTCAATTCTGACCCATAGCCTATAATCCAAATGATCCAAGTATTCATTTCATTTAGTCTACTAGGTCTTAGATATAGGCCTATGGCTAAATCCCTAAAGTCTCAGCCCTGAGCCCTCACACACTTAACTGACATTGGATCAAGATCTGATAACGGTTCAAGTTTGCAAAGGTTGGGTTCAAAACACTAGGGACAGCACCAGTGTTACAGCATTTTTTTTCAAGCTTCCAGCCTGAATTTGGGTAAACCCGTGTTTCAAGGCTATTTGTTGCAGCCAGGTTATTCGCTTGGATGAAGTGTTTGTAGATGCCGACTACGGAGAGGGCACATAAAGGGTGCGAGTGAGCCCTCAAGCACTTAACATTTTCGCAGTGGGACTGGGACAAGTACCATACACCCTTCCTTCCTTCTGTCTGAACCCATCCTTCTAATCATTTTTTTGTGAAGAAAACAAGGAAGGAATGATAAGAGGATGCACAGTAGGAATGAAGGAGAGACATATTAAATGTGATGCCCTGCTCACTCACACATCACTGTCAATTACTGATGATGTGGCGCATCACCTCTTAGGCTAGAATAGACTGACATGCAAATTGCAGAGAATTAGCCTGGGTGTTCCCATGCTGCCTTGCGCGCGTTTACTACCACCCTCATTTTTGCCTAAGATAGGGGACAAATCACAGAACAGGGGGGAAAGCAGATGTTTGATAGTTCTCCAGACATGAATGCAAAACGTTAGATACAATGTTGAAAAAGACGGGCATGGACTTTTGCAGAAGTTTGCCGTTCACGATAATTCCAGCATATAGATCTTTTTTGGTCTATCAATTTATTTTTGCTAATAAATCCCTACAAATTTGTTGGAATCCGAAAGTTAATAGATGTGGAAGGGAACTTTTCACCATGACACCTTGGACCAATGATTGCACATTCTAATGGAGAGTGCTTCCTCACGTATCAGCCTTTTGTCCTCTCTCTTCTCTCCTCTCTCCTTGTTCTCACCTCTGGTTGTAAGAAGAGAAACGAGACATCCTTGATGACGTTGAGTTTTGAATGATTTCCAGGGCACAAGCTGGAGGACCGAGGAGAGAGGCTGCATGCAAATAGAGGGATGGGATGTACCTAGTCCTTGTGTCAGTGTCCCAATCTCAAAGTGAGTACTGAGGACTAAGGACTAAAGATTCACAGACTGAATTGATCTCAGGTGAGTGAGTGTTTTGGGCATGTTACCTTGGCGACATTTAATAACAATGTTGCTGACACTTGCACCATGCATGTGTGTTGTGCTGTTGTTACCTTTGTAAAATCTGGATTTCCCTATGGTCTCCATGGTAAAAATCACAATGCTTTGAACTGTGATTAATTCCCTTTGTTGAAGTCTGCACTGATGCATACAGCACTTACAGAAAGGGCTCGGAAAGTGTGAACTCAAACCCTCACGCCCTTTGAAATGTGACAATGGGACAACCCTAAGCCCTTATGAATTTTGCGAGAACGCGCAGCAAAGTCTGTGAGTCTGTGAGTCCAGACTTTGGGATTGGGCCATAGTGTCTTGCCATTTAGCCTACCTATTCAGCCTTTTATAGGCCACTCAAAGTACTGTAAGTTGAGTTGACCAGGGAGCAGCAGACCAGGTCTTTTCCAAACAGAAGAAGTGTAGTGAGCTGGAAATTCTCCTATACATGTAAATGCTGAACAGTCAAACCATTCAAATTCTGTTCTTGAGCATCAGTGATACAAGAGTACGGAAACATATGGCTTATTTAGCCATAGGTGAGCCAGCATGTAGAGTCTGCCCTTGGTGTTTATCTGAACATCTCAACTCAAAATAATGTGTGGTTGTGTGCACATGCTGAAGTGATTGACAGCAGCTTTACACTTACAGCACATCTGATTAATCACAGCTTTGCAGGTGATTCCCTGCAACCCAATCTTGTAAGCAATGCGTGTGTTGGCGTACACAAACCAAAGCCTGCCTATATTTATGCATTGTCAATAAGTTACGCATGTGCAGTGTAGCCTATAAATGTGGTCTCTCGAGCTTGGATCTGCTGCTATCCTTTTCCTTTACTTGTCATGTGCATATCATAGACCTGTCACCTGACACACTCCAACGGTGCTATCACCTACCATAATAGTAATATTATATTAATAATATAATAATAAGTTATGGAATAAAAGTTAAGTTTAAAACATGAATAAATACTCAGCTGAAGATAAAAGATATACCCCCCAGAATAACCCTACCCATAAATATAATAAAACCTTGTAAAGTGCTCACTGAATAGATCCAGGATTTTAAAGTGCAAGGTGCATTGTGCAGTTCAAGCGGGAGATACATGTCATGTCTTGATTCAAGAGCCTAACAGTTTGAGGATTAAAACTCCTCATGAGTCTTTCTGTGTTACATCCTGAATCGTTTGCCTGATTTCAGCAGCTGCAATAGGCTGCCGTCAGGGTGGGAGATGCCTTTTAAAATCTTGATAGCCCTACTCCAACATCTCTTCTGATGGAGTTCATCCAGGGATGGGACATGGGAGAGCTGAACTACAGCACCACTCAGCAGCATGGATCATCTTTTGGAGGGCCTTTCTGTCCTTCTCACAGCTGTTGCCGTACCTCACTGCCATGTGTCAGGACACTCTCCACAGCGGCAGAGTAGAAATATCTTAAAATCGCTGGGGAGGCTTCAAACTTCCTCAGCTACCTTAGTACGGGTGCTGATTATTCAATCCAGTCCACTTTATTTATATAGCACAATTTAAGCAAACACAAGGTTTCCAAAGTGCTGTATAACACAACAATAAGGACAACACTGATTAGCCCTCTTGGCCGTAGTCTGGGTGTGAGCAGTTAGCTCACTTGTTCTACTGGGGCGCCGGAGATGTTGAGGGGGGCATAGGAGTGCTGGCCCCTCCTGAAATCCATCACAAGCTCCTTTGTTTTGCTGATGTTAAGTTGGAGGCAGTTAGTCTGGCACCATGATGTCAGTCTGTTGGGCACACTGCACACTGTTGTGTGCCTAAGATGAACTAAACATCTGCACATGAACGTTTGTGTTTCTGCGGTGGTGTGGCATACTCCCTGTAGTGGTGCGTCTTTGAGGCTTCCTTGAATAGTGCCCCAGCTCAATGGTGAGGATAATAATCTCTTAAAATGACTCACCCTTTGCCATGGGAGCTGTACCCCATACTCCTGAAAGGAATTCATGATTCAAATTGAAGTCTGTATTTCTTCAGTAAATGTACTGAGATCCATGCATGCAGGGGTGATGTGCATTATGAGGAGTTCGGGACCATTATCAGAGTATGACCACTCTCTAGTGGAGGATGAGAGTCGCAGGTTTAGAGGGCATGTGGAGCTCTGAAGGAACTATTTTATTTGGAGAATCAAATTGCTCTGAACAGAGAGAGCCAGATACAGGCGGGTCATGGTGCACTGCTACAGTATAGCTTCCAGCTAACATATGTGGTGTTAGTTTGGCATGTCAAGTCTGTGATTAGTTTTTATAGCAGCGGGTTCCCAAAACAAGTTGCCCATCTCCTCCTGGACCTCAGTTTGTTTGTTAACCGGAAGTTTGCTTGCATTATGAGTTTGTAATAAGATGCATAACTCATCTGTGACAGTTGGGCTCTCACTTAACAGAAGTCATCGTAACCCATAACCCATCCATGGAAGCTTGCAAATCAATACCAAGCATCTCTGACATTTAGTACGGAGACCCTGGCCTGAAGGACCCCGAATTTTCCTTCACAGTCAAAAGTATTGCGAGAGAATGCAAAACGGATGAACGCAACAAGTGTTGTTAGAGAACACAAAAGGGGCTCTGAAATTAAAATCCCACTTCTAAAAAGACATTCCCTATGATTCTTCAAGGGCTCTGTATACATCACCAAGGACGAACTGCATCAAAGCACTCTCTCTCTCTCTCTCTCTCTCTCTCTCTCTCTCTCTCTCTCTCTCTCTCTCTCTCTCTCTCTCTCTCTCTCTCTCTCTCTCTCTCTCTTTCTCTCTTCAGGGGGACCCAGTGCTGGCTAATGACCCAACTGAATCTTCTAGGGTGTCATTAGTAATGTGTTACTGTAGGTCAAGCACAATAGTGCTCTCTGTTTAAGCTGTAGATGTGAGAGGTCTGTATCTTTAGGCACTGTCATGATTGGACCGTTTCTGCAGTGAGTGGCTGTTGACACACCATACAACATATTCCAATCATTTGTATTTACTATCCACCACACCACGGCTATTGATAATATTTGATTTCATCTTGTGAATAAAATACTTCCCTGTGAAATAATAAACATTCTAATGCCCTCTCTTCTCTTCTCTTCTCTTTTCTTCTCTTCTCTTCTCTTCTCTTCTCCTCTCCGCTCTTCTCTTCTTCTCTTCTCTTTGTTTCTGTCATTCTCATGATGTACTCAGACCTTTTCAGTCCCAGTTGCCTCCTTGAAATACCCTGGACCACGCACACAATGTGAATGTTGTTATGGAAAGAAATCCAATCTCATTTGGCTGGTTTCAGAGGCATGGCTGATATCGTGTCCTAGATGGTTCTCTTGCTTCTGTGATCTCTTAATTATAACCCATGCGAAATTAGCCCATTACTTTAGCGCCCCCATAGGCTACATGTTTTCTGATAACCTTCAAGCATTTTAATTATGAGCTCTTGTCTGTGCTAGATTATAAGCACAGTCATGGTGGGAAAGACAGCTTAGTGGGGCAAGGAGATAAACCATGAACGACTCTCTGGTGTTAATTAATTACTGTATGCTAGACAAACAGGGCCAGCATGCCTGGAGCCTTTGGACAACACTGAATTAACTTTTTCACCTTTAAGTGCTCATGCTGCTACGACATGTTTTGAATCATAAATGATAAAGTTGGACCTGTGCTAAAACAGCCACACTGTGTGAAATGAACATCTAAACTGCTTGTCTTAGATACAGTTGCGGTCATAAGTTTATAAACCACCCTGAAGTTGACTAAGAAGAGGAATCATCTTTTGGCAGTTGATCTAAATGCCTTACATGAATGGAAAAATCCAACCTTTTAAGGACACCAGTCTTCTTTATAAATTGCAAATTAATCAATACATGTTCTTCCTACTCGGGGCATACACACCCCTATGTTAAATTCCCATAGAGGCTGGCAGTTTTTTTTAAAGGCCAATTATTTCATGGATCCAGGGTTCTATGAATCCTGACAAAGTTTCCTTGCCTTGGCCTTTGGAATTAAAATAGTCCTACATCATCACATCACAAACCCTTCACCATAGAAATAAAACCATGGCAATTATTAATTTCCAAAAGATGATTCTTAGTCAAATTTAGCATGGGTTTACAAACTTATGAGCTTCATGAAAAAGCTCAAAATCAGGCTCGGATAGAGAACAGGCAGCAGAAGTTACATGAAAGGAAATATGCATGTGTTTGCTGCAAATTTGCAGAAAATATTTGTATTTCTGTCATTCCGACTGATAAAATTGATGGCAATGTAGTAAGTAGAGAAAGCCGTACAAAGGCTGACTATGTCATGCTGTAACCTTTCAGGCCAATAGGGGGAAGTATTGTTCAAAAGCATAGATCAGGCCAAGACCTTTTTTTCCAGTCCAGTCCTCCCTATGGGGCAGGCTTGGTAAACAGGTTCAGGACCAATAAATCTGTGGGTTAATAATGCATTCAGCACATAAACGTGCCCCCATAAGCCAAATGCCAAATGATTCATCTGCCTTCCACATGGTATCGATCCTGAATAAACTCTCCTCAAGGAAGTGCAGGAAATGAAGACAATGCCTTCAGAAAGTCTGAGTGACAAGGCCATTTGCATGTTCTGCTGAACTGTGACAAGTGTGTCATACTGAACAGCTTCCTTTGCTTGTGTGAAATGAATCAAACAAGTATAGTTCAGCACCAGTTCATAAATGGGTCATTCTCTGAAACAGTTGCCTTTACTAACATTGGCTGCGTTTCCCAGATTCATTAAGAAGCTCTTAAGTGCTAAGAACTTCTCAGGAGTGTTCTTAGTACGTTCTTAGAGCACTCCTAAGAAGTTCTGAACTATACTTGTTTGATTCCCGAATCTGGGAAACGTGGCCATTTTCAGAAGTTTCATCAAACATTTTCACAGCACTGCATTTTCATTTTTTTACACTGAAATATAATGGAGTGGAATATAATAATTGTGACGGTTGCTATGTGACAAGTATACTGAATTTAAAGATAAAATGGCTCTAGTTAACCAATACCGGTCAAGTTTTTGACTTAACATACATGCCTTCAATTAGAAATGCCGGTAACACTTTATTTGAAGGGGTCTACTTAAGGGTGTCATGTAACCGTCATAAGAATGACATGACACATATCATACACATTAATGACTTACTATTGATGTTTATGACTGTTGTCATAATGTGTCATTCGGTTTTTGGAATGATTTTGACAGGTATTTTTGATGTTGGCAGGTTTTTGACATCCCAAAAACCGAATGACACATTATGACAACAGTCATAAACATCAATAATGTGTCATAAATGTGCATGACGTGTGTCATGTCCTTCTTATGACGGTTACATGACACCCTTATGTAGACCCCTTCAAATAAAGTGTTACCGAAATGCCATTTTTTGCTTAGCAATGTTTAAACTTAATGAATCTAGAGGTGGGGTCGTTGGATTAAAGGGATATTCCGCCATTTTTGGAAATAAGCTCATTTTCCACCTCCCCTCGAGGAAAACAATTCATATTGACCTTTTTTCCGTTCATCCAGCCATTCTGTGAGTCTGGCGATACAACTTTTAGCTTCAGCCTAGATCATTGAAACGGATTAGACCAGTTAGCATCTCGCCTGTTAGCATCATGTTTAAAAGTGTCTAAGATTTCCGGTAATTTTCCCATTTAAAATGTGTCTCTTCTCAAGTTAGAAAGTGCAATAAGACCAGGCTGATTTGACATGGAACTACACTCTCATCTGGCGTAATAATCATGGCCAAGAGTGCATTCAAGCCCATTTCCAGTGTCCCTATAATCCAGACACCATTCACAACCGTTGAGGCAGGCTTCACTATGACGATAGAGCCCCAACAAAGCTTTGCCCATCCGCGTCAGAAATGTTGGCCGAGTGGTGGTGGAGTCATCAGCTGTATTGCTAGCCTACTGTACGTCCTCTTCTAAATATAATATTGGGGGAAGTTTACATATTATCTTAAAATATATATCTTTCATCCTCCATGCCTGTTTAATTTCTTCAGAAAATTGTGTTTCACAGAGGGAAGATGTAGGTTGCTAATGACAAAATATTGGTACGATGTGTTTTATGTGGAGTTAAAAAAGTGTTGCTCTGATTGGTTTTCGGTCTTGTCCAGAGGCATTTTGATTGGCGTCCATTGGTGATGCCCTTTTGGAAATGGGAGGTGAATGAACCTTTGCCAGACCCTTATCTCAAATACAGTTGTATTGAGAAGGGTCTGATGTGTCGGCCAGGCTAATTAAAATGGGAAGTCGCTGATTACTATAAAAAGCATCAGTGGCATAATTTTTTCATGTTCTTTGATCCATCCAGAGTCTTGTTGTTAAGGTCAATGTCACACACTGAAGTTATTTCCAAGGTGAAAGCTTAGAAAGTAGTAATTTCAAGGCCTATTGGAGAAACGTTGGCTTTCTCCCCTTCTTTCTCTCATTCTCTCTCTCCCTCTCTCTTATCTCTACACACACAAAATTTTGCATTGAATGTTCTGAAGTGTCCTTGAAGACCTGAAAACCAACATTAGCCCGTCACAATCAGCTGACCTTCCCCCTGAGAGACTCACCATTAGGATGAGCTGCATAATGGCGCAGTTGCAGCTCAAGAGTCCTCAGGTTCTAATGCTCAGTAGGGGATACCCTTGGATCCTCCAATATGCTATAAGAAAGACATATAGTACAGTGACACCTGAGTCACACACTGGAAATGGAAGAAGAAATAACCTTATACTTTTCTCTAACTCTTTAATAACTTGTCAGTCTCTCGTAGTCAAGGAGACGTGTTGCATAGCAACTGCATACACACATGGAGAGAGAGAGAGAGAGAGAGAGTTATTTTATATAAATCAGTGCCAATTTCATATGTTAATTTATATAGCACATTTCATACTCAAAGACAATTCAGTGTGCATCATTGGAAACAGAGAATAATAAGCAATGGTAATTCAAAGTAAGGAAGACAAATAAAGTGAATAATGAAAAAAAATCTAATATAAAAGATTAAAAAAGTAAAATCTAAATAAAAACTATAAAACACATCCAAAGCAATAAAATACATAATAATAATGCATAATGTTATTTTTAAAAGTGAGCAAATAAATAAATACTAATAACTCATTCATTCATTTATGAGGAGAAAGAAAGCAGCAGTGAATAGTGTTAAAACTGGTAGCAGTTGGAGTATGTCCTGGAGAAGTTTGTTCCAGAGTTGGACTGCTAAATGCTGCTTCACCATGTTTTGTTCGAACACAGGGTTTTGTTAGTAGGTGCTTCTCCGGTAATCTGAGAGGTCTGGAAGGTGAAATGTTGGAGCATGTCTAGAAGGTATATTTTGATCCCAACCCATTTAAAGATTTGTATACAAGTAGCACGATCTGAAATCAACTCTACATCACTGGAAACAAGTGCAGGGATTTGAATAGGAGTGATGCGGTTTTAGGCTTTTGGTTTCCATAAGGACCTTCACTGCTGCACTATAACAAGTTCACATAGACACGAGGCTTTCTGTGTTTCAAAATCTCACCTTTAAATAACCATGACATATTGTAGAAATATTGACTCCAGGCATACAATAAGTGCGACTGACTCCACTAATGGCAAAGGTAGGGGTGCTCTGTTTCATGGATTACTCCACCTCCACCCCATTTACCTTTCAGCAGGGACAGTGAGGTCAACCCACACCACCCACTCCCAGTCTCGTACTTTTGTGTGGGAGATCTTGCCAGGCAGCTGCCTACAAAATGGTCACAGGATCCAGTCAAATTGGCAAAATCACACAGTCTGGCACCTACTCTGCCGCTCAGCTCACTCCTTAAGCTCCACAAATCCTACATTTACGATCTTGTCCCTGCACAGTCACCTCGAGACTGTGGTAACTGACCTTTTTAGGCTGTTGCTCCCAGAATGCGCTATATCCTGCTGACTGCGCTGATTCTTAAAAGAAATGGCAAAAAAGACACAGCTCTTCAACGTGGCATGCAGTTCATTTGATGTTTTAGCGTGATGTTGTTATACTAATATACTCACCATAGCCATATGGTGCTTTGTGTGCACAATGTGCATGTACGTCTCCCCGCTTGCATATCATAGGATGTGTCTATATCTCATATTATGCCTGTATGTCTGTGTTATCTCTTTCAAATACTGTGCATTGTACACTAACATTTGATTTATTCCTTGTGAAGCACTTTGCAACTCCTGAAAAGCATTTTAAATGTATAGTACTGTACTCACACCAAGTGCAATCAGCGATATTATTTGGCTCACACAGTGGTGGGGGGTTAGGATGATTCTTAGGGCTCAGCACTGACCGGGGGTCCCCATAGAGCCCCTGTCTAGGTATCGACAAATTATTGTCTGTCATAGGGCCCAGATTTTCTGTGCATGATATCACCTGACGTGCAAATGAGCAGAAGAAAACCGATAATAACATAAAGCCTGTAATAACATGTACTGTAATTCTATAGTCACCGAAAATAAAAACAAAACACTTTACTGTAGTCTGACAAATAGGCTATATTGAGCAGCATATGGCCTATTTCACTCATGTTTCATTAATGAGTTTAATTTTCTCCCTGAAAAATTAGTATGTAATTCTTGACAAAAAGGTAGGAACACTTTCTGCTAATGGAGCGTGGATAGGAGAAAAAAAAAAACCTGCTTCCATGATGAAAGAACTGCCACCCAGAAGGTCACACGATATATGTGCCAGGAAAGAACCTGTCAGCCTATTGATTTCACATTAAGCTCATAACCTTTCTCGCTTGTCCCAGCCCAGAACAATTCAATGGCGTGTGCATTATAGGCAATTAGTCAACATTAACATGAGTCAACATTTCTGTGCTGTTAGAGCCCAACACAACGCTGCTTGTGCCCTCTATCTATCATATCACTTCAAACAATCGAATTGAATGTGCTAATGGTGTTCTTAGTTATTAAATATCCATTTGCTGTTATGTGCTAGCATATTGGTACTCCCTAGAGTAACGTGTTGTTGAAAATTCAAAAATACTTTTTCTCCTTCACATTCTTCAAGTGTTTGCAGTCGCTTTAGCGGCTCATCATGAAAAGACTCAATGTGGATGCCAGATAAACGTAGATTGTTGGTGTATCTTTAAAAACACTGATTTGAGATCAAAGTCAAGTGAACGTTCATTCAACCTGTTGTCATATTATGCCTGTAAGAGTATACTCACCTGGCACAGATGCGGAACAGAGGTCTCGCTCAGCAGCGCCCCCTGTTTATGTTCTCATATCAAAGAAACATATTGGGTAATCTGAGGACTTTTGCTAATGCATGGCCTTGCCATCGTGCTGCTCCAATTAGGCAGAGATGGGCCCTGGAGAAAGACATCAGGCATTGACATCAATGTATTCATGGGAAGCTTTGAATCTGCCTGATCATCAACATAGAGATGTTCTCAGTTTCTGTAGTTAATGTCAAGTTGTTATGCAGAAGCTGTGCATGTGTCAAGTGTTTTATACCACACTGAGTCATAGATGGAGATCAGAGAGAGGTTGGTCTTCTCTGTAGCTTTGTTGAAGTCATCCAAAACAGGGAGGATTTAACAGTACTAATATTTTTCTCTCTTCTGTCTTATTACGCAACATGATGTAAGATTAAAAGTTTTGGAATTGTGAATTCTTAATGAGTCGTTTGAGTTTTGATGCATTCTGTGACATGAAGTGAAAGAGTAACTGTTTTGAAATTGTGGAAAGGTTACATGTTGAAATGTGCAACTTGTTTTATTGAGTAGTTTCTGTTTTGCTATTTTGATTCAAGACATAGACAGAGAGACCTATCAAAATCAGTGACTGTAGTCATCACTCAGTATGTCTTGCACACAGGAAAAACAGATGAGGTCGAAACAATATATTCTTTTAGTTATAGAGCTGGTCAGTTTCATTTCATGATTGTCATCCCATAACTGTGTTTTCAACATATTGATTCTGCAGAAACAGCAATTAATGGACAGTTACGTTGTCAATAGGGCAGATGCATGGCTGTTGGCTCAGCCTGATAAACAGTCTGATAAGAATGCATTTAACAACCATTTAGTTTGTGTGCAATTCTTAATGGCTTCTGTGGAATCAAGTGCATTTGCATTCCGTTGTCATCCCTCGCATAACGATCGAAAGCATCCTCTATCCTTCTAATCAGGTATCTTACTCGTCTTAAAGAATCAGCACAGTTGTCTTTGCATGACATGCATGCAAGTGTAAGATTATATAGGACTACAACAGACTGTTTGTTAAGATGAGTATAGCCTGGGATACCCTTACAAACTTTCGGCACATTTGGGATTTGCTCTGCAGGTCCGTCTGGCAAAAAGGCCATTGAAGCCCATTTCCAATGTTCCCTAAAACATGGGCACACAATCACTAATCCAGCATGGATGTGTATTTCTTTGCAATTGAGTGAACAACCACATTTAAAACCTTTGTTTACAAGATTGCTCCATGATTCGATAAGAGTTTAATGCGCCTGTTTTAATTTAATTTCACTGCTAGTTACGCCCCTGTTGGAAGTCTTTAGTCAATGAACCTTTTCTAGACCCACTCTCAATTGGTGTCAATGAGGCTAGTTCTGAGGAGCTCAGAGCAACTGATGCATGCAGCTAACCAGTAGCAGAATAGCTTTACATGCTGCCGTTTTCTTCTCCTTTATGTCTCATGCACGTCTCTTTAGACTCACAAATATGTGACACACAAACATATGCATAAACGTGACATATTTATAGGCTAGAATCAAAAGCACATTCCCTTTCAATGAAATGTTTCAATTGGTTCTCTCTGGAAAGTTTCCTTGTGACAAACAAATCTGATGCAAATCCATAGGAGACGTGATCTCAAACCACAAGTGAGACAGGGCCTGTAATTGGTCACTTGAGAATCACTCCCGAGTCTCTATTAGCGCAGTCCCTTCCTGCCCTGACCAGCTTCACTTCTACGGGATCGATGGCTGAATCCGTGTCACCGTGCGGCAGGATCAATACTAAAAGCATTGACATGCCTCTTTGAAATGCAGCATCTTTCCAAAATTGAGTTGTACGGGCGGATAACCTGGCTCTCTTGCGGAGGCTTTGAGGCAGTGGTCTGGGCTTTGAGTTTATTTAATGTGTGGTTTAGAGTTGCCCTTCTGGTGCCAGCCCAGCGGCACGCATGGGATCGCTGGGACACAAGGGCACGAGCGGCCGGCTGACATAGCAGCCATCTTGTAATGAGATTTGTATGCAGTCTCGACCCCAGCTGAGGATAACAAGGAGCGAGTGCATGAGAACAGGCCGTCCTCTGAGGAAGGCCTCCCTCCCTCCCTCCACGTCTCCTCCAGACTCCCTCTCTTCTCCAGCGGTCTCGGCTGGCCGTGTTTGGATTGAGTTTGGATATGAGATGCAACAGACACTGGTATCGAGCAGAGTATTCCATGCAGGCCTTCTCCTGGGATGTTTGATGCATTACATGTTGCTTCATGGATTGGCAGAGAAGTTGTCCAGAGGTTGTGTTTATACCGACCAGTGTTTTTTTTTTTTTAATTAATGTTTTGCTTTAAGTGTGATATGAATTCGCGCTGAGCATCTCAAACATGATGGTCAGGACATTTCGAAGAAAATAGCAGTACAGCAAGGCAGTTTAGAGAGCATTTGAGCCCGTCTGAATGCCTAGATGCTTTTAAAATAATGCACTGTTAGGCTTTGCACTAATGTGAAGTTTGTAAAAGACAATCAAGTCATGTTTCATGATTGACAAGGAAGACTCAGGGGAATTTGCCCTAAGGCGAGGCAAGGATGTGTTAATTAGCCTGAAAACATCCCATCACACACACACACACACACACACACACCAACACAACCATGCACACCCACCCACACATGCACATGCTCACACCCACACACACGTACACACAAACACATGCACATGCTCACAACCACACACACACACACACACACACACAATATTTGTCATGTACAGTACACGCAATATTTGTCTCCCATTATTTATGAAATCATGTATCTTCTTTCCCTGTAGCATACATGTTAGCTTAAGTTGGGTTTAGGTTCAGCAGGCCACTCAACACATGGCAAGCTTCATGCATTATTGAGATAAGTCCTCTAAATAGTTAATCCAATAGGCCAGTGTGTCAGCAAGTAAAAGTAAAGCACATTTTCTACACAGAAAAAAAGCACAAAACTGCAATGCCGTACATCAACTATGTCTAGGGTTGACATATTGGGTATTCATGAAAACATCAATGAATATGTAACATATTTTGCTATCCACTTAAGTTACTGTACCACTGAGAAATGATACAACCGTACTTCCTGTTTAGGTCAGGCATCAATTTGGAAGCATGAATATATTATTTCTCATTTCATAATTACTTCCGGTCACAGTTGACTTTTTGATTGTCCTGTAACCAGTGCCTATGTTGCTATGTTGTTATCAGATTCCCAGAAAGAGGTCAATTCAGATTAACTAACCAAAACAATGAAACAGTTCCTGGTTCTTGGCAACAATATCAATAAACACTGAGTTGAAAGTGGTCGTATAGCCTAACCTACATGAAATATAGTGATAGACTAAGTATTTTTTAACAGAATAACAATGACAGCAAATCATCATAATAAAATCAACCATAAAAAACCTACAAACTCAATTAAACAAAAATGTCCAAGGAATATGGGAAAAAATCATGGAAATCCTCAAATTGCAAACTGTCTGGAGCACAGTCATGGACCCGAGGTCAAACCTCACTTGCTTGTTAGCTTTTATAGCCACAGTTCATCCACGATCCAATCCAGTTACCAAACCAGAACTGAGTATCATGGCTTCAAACCATGACAATCCTGTCTGAAATGTTGAAATTCTTCAGCTACAATCTTGACCAATTATCCACCCTGCTGCTGGGATAGTGACAGCTTTGTGAAGTGCAGCTTTGTTTGTGCATTAAGTTCAGAGACCTCATGTCTTGGCTAATGTGAATCCACACATTGATATGCAGATACACTCTCTGTGTATTTTTTCATTCTTGTTTGGGGGTGGCGTGGGGCGGAGGGGGGTGGTTGTTCAAGGCTACAACCGAGGGGACCATGGGGTCCTTGTTAGCTTGTTTCACTCATATCGACATTGCTCATCCACTGTAAAGCCACTGCGGCCAAGGCAGTGAAATCAATGGCCTCTTCAGCTCACCACACACAGTACAGTCCGTGTCCTTCTCCCAGAAGATCCGAGAGCAGGAAACTCGCGGCCTCATCGAGCCTCTATTAACTGGATTGTGTGGTGGGCCAAATCTCGGAGAAGAAACAAATGGCCGCAATTAACCGTCCGTGCAGGGATAAGACACAGAGAGTCTCCCTCCCTCTGACATGTGGAATCTAATTGTGTCTCTGAGGAGGGACTGTGGGTTCTGTCTAGCTGTCTCACTGAATCGTTCACATGCAGAGAAACAAACAAGTGAACTAAGTGGCACCCAGTAGACTGACATGATATTGCTCTTCAGGGGGAAAGACTTAAGATGTACACCACAAATGCATTGTTTGCTCCCACTGGGTTATATACAGCAGCTTCTAAGTTGCTATAGGAAAATAAAAGCTAAATTATTCACTAGTTATTTATAATGTGTACTGTATATAGGCTACATTAATTACTACATACAATAGCTGTTTTTTGTCAGCTATAGGTATGGGTAATTGACTAATTATTTGATGATAACATCTTGAGGCATGCTACTGTTTAATGAATAGTTGAGTTTAGTCATTAGCTTATTGGCTGCATACTAAAGTGGTGACATTAGCAAGGTCCCATTGGTGTTGATACCCCAGTGCCACTCTATAATTAATCACTGTAGATGGAGCTGTTGCCCTTATCTTCGGAACTATGGAGAGACTCTGAGGTTTCGACAGAACTGTAGACTGGGGACTGTGAAGATTAAACCATAGTTTGCTGTGGCTGTAGTGTGGTGGCTGTGGAAGGTAAGAGACTGAAAGCTTTGATATGAGAGCCTCATGTCCTCACATTCTTTTTTCAGGAGAACATGCCATCCTTTATACTTTCATGGATAACATTGTTTGGAGATTTCAAAAGATGTTTGGCTATGAATAGCAAACAATTATATTTGGATAATCATAACCTATAAGAACACATTTCAGATTTGTCATATTGCCCACATGAAAAGAGAAGATTTCTAGACTAAATTCAGCATTTGTAAATATGTTGTATTGGGAGACTAGTGGTGCTCAGGGTATCTCTCTGCATCTCACAGGTAGGAGAAAGTAATGAGAGGCTATCTAAGGGAATTTTAAGTAGAATTAAATTGACTATAGCCTTCATTTGAGAAGATGAAGCTGTACTCTGTTTGAAAAGGAAAATCTCATTACTTCCTTCCTAGACCAATGTGTCTTACTCTCTTGATCGACGCTGGCGTGCATCTTTGTCCCAGTTGTCTTCAGAAAGCTATCAATATAAACTGGGACTCCACCAGAGAGATCTTTGATCCTATTTTGATTATGAAACAACTTATGAGATGGGGACAGAAAGTTCATCAGGGGAGAAAATTTGCGCATACAATGAAAGAACATCCAAAAGGGGACCAAAGAGCTGCTTTGTTCCAGCTCAGCATTCACACAAACACAAAATGGCGTAGCCATTAGAAACGAAATGCGCAGCTGACAGATTGGTACTTTTGTTCCTGTATTCAGTGACCAGAAACAAAAAACACCACTGTCTTCTCAGGGCCACCAGCCCATGCAGTTTCTCTCCCCTTGGCCATGAGCATTTATTTCGTTTTCCAAACCTCTTACTCTCCTTGCGAGGGGGGCTTTCGTAAGCATTTTCATGCAAAAAAAAAAATGCATGAATACATTCATCACTGCTGGAACAAGGATACTCCTATTGTAAGTAATGCTTCCATTGGGAAGACAGTAATAAAGGAACATTCTTAAAACAAATGTGTTGGAAACAACACAAACTGTGTTGTCCCTATTTGGACAAATGTGTTAAAATAATACACAAAAATAAACAACACAAGTCATGTTATGTTGAACGGATACTGTGTACAGTCTTGAAACTAATAACAAAAGCAATATGTTGGAAACAACATAGAGATGTCTTAAAAGCAATATGAGTTGTGTGATGTTTTCAATGCAGTACATTCTTTTAAGAGTGCATGGATTGGATTAACAATGGATTGGCCTTGCTGCACCTCTGGAGCAAAGCATTGTGTATAACTCGTCTGTCATCTATCTTCTGCCACCTGCACACACAAAAGAATGTCACCCAATTCAACAATGTGACATTTTCAGCTTTTGCACTCCCATCATCTTTTGTTGTTGTTGTTGCCGCTGCTGTCAGTCGCTGGGTATGCACATGGCCTAACCATACGTGTGCACGCGCAGGTGACATGGGGCACCAAACACTCCTATGGAACGCCAATGAGCAATTTGTAAATGAATTTGTTTGGTATAATTGAATGAGGAAATCCTGTGGAGAGAGAAAGGGAGAGAGAGAGAGAGCAAAAACAAAACTTGACTAAAGAAGACAGTGTAATTGATCCTCCCCTGACTGTGATGTAAGTGAGAAGGACAGTTTGGTCTGCATTTCACTCCGGATAAGCAAAATTACATTACATAATGAAATAAGAATCGACTCCTTGTGGATGGGGCCGCGGGTGATGTTGAATATGAAAAGAGGTGACTGCATTTAATCTGCTCTTTCAAATAAAGCCCAGTCCTGTTGCACTACTCAATGTCAGTCATTGTTTGGTGTTGTTGGTCTGATTTGGAACCCAAGGAATCAATGTCCCCTCTGGTTAGACACGTCGGAGCTTTCTGGACTCCTGTACTGCAATGATGCATCAGCGAGGGCACACTATGTTCAATTCAAGTGACCCCTTTTCACTCAATCTCCTTAATAGCAAGTAATTTCAGAATTCTAAATTCCAGTTACTTAACCTGTTAATTAATTATTTGCCGTGGCTGCACGCTGTGCTTACTGGCACGGCCACTGAAAGGGGTTATGATACATTTTGGAAGGGGGCATAACTCTGAATACGATGGCCATTCATCAGCAGGCTTGTTGGGTTTGTTGGTGCAATAAGCTGATCCAGCAGCGATTAGTTCCAGTTTCAGATGCAGAGCCATGCATTACGCTAATTAACACCGCATGAGTCCTATTATACCCTAGAGCTTCTGACTGAGCTCCACCCTCCATGGCTTTCGCCACATCCTCCACTCCTCAGTAGTGTCAAGGAGTAGAACGTCTCATTTTGATCAACAGAGTCATGATGGTGATTAGCTAACCAAATTGTTCTGTTGCTACAATGAGGGCATCAACTATTGCAAATATCAGTGGCCAAAGCATTTATTTCGGCCTTTGTTGGACATAACGTGCCTGTAATGGATAGTGACCTTATTAACACAAGAAGGCTGATTCAATTCACTGAGACAGTCTTTTTTCAGTATGTTTTTTTTTCTGATGTTGACAAATGTAACATGCAAATATAAACAGAAGGTGATAATCTGCAAATCACAAAAAAATGCATATTTAGCTGCGATAGGAACATAGACAACAAATGTTGAAACAAATATAATGAAAAATTCACTGAGCAAAATGATGAGAGCAACACTTTTGTTCTTGCCCCCATTTATCATGAGCAAATGTTGAAACAAATTGTACCATTTAATGAAAAATATATGGTCATTTCAAATTCAGAGCCAAGATTTGAATATGACTTATTCATGTTTGAATTTGGTCTCCCACACATTCACATGCCTATACCCCCATGACATACTGTAGTAACAGTCCAATTGATAAGGATGGTGTGATTCTATTGTCAATGTGAAAGTACATTATAGTCTAGTTTTTTAACATAGACCGTCATTGAAACATGCTCCAAAAAGTGTCCAGTCTGTCTGTCCTTAAAATATGTTCATTCTTTACACCCTCACCCAGTACGTTGTGCCCACCTGTGTATAAGGTCCTTGCCACTATACACAGCACAATTATATGGGCTGTCCAAATACAATAGAATAACCTTCTTTGTTTGCTGTGATTTGAACTTAGCATTCCTTACTTTACTTCCTTACTCTGTATTGTCATGCTGTTTAGTTGCAATGTGTGTGCTGTTTTCTTTATGGTTGTGCATTACACTGATTGCCTTCGAGCTGCGAATGAACTAGTATGCGTCTTTAAGAAAAAGTTAATTACACAGATAAGTTAGACTGCAAATTAATCTTCAATGCTTCTTGTAATGCTTCAATTCCGCAGTCAGCACTTAAGTAAACAATGTTAATTGAGCCGTGACACAAATGAAATTGGCAAAGGAAATGGTGTTTTACAGTTCTGACAAGCATCTGTAATTTAGCTCGGGAAGTACTTGACAAGTAGCAGTAATTCCAAGCTCTATATCAGAATAATCGTATTTAAGACACTTACGCTTTTTTAATAGCTTTTCACTCAACATAATAGAACATAAAGACAGAAGCAAACAAAAAAAAATGAATTAATAATAAAAAATTGATAAAAGAAAAAATGATCAAGCCTGCAACACTGCTGATTCAGACCAATGTGTTTCTACACACTTTGGCCGCAGCCTCATCAGAAAATGAATCCTCGAGAGCTGCACGGCGTGGTCTGCCCTGTCAGATAATGCTACAATATGAAATACCGCTCAGGAGAAAAGGCCCATTGATTTGCATAGAAATAGCCAGATAATGTCACATGCCTGTACGTGAACAAACCGGCGCTGGGCCCACTGTTATCTTGAGCCAATTTGAGATCTGTGTGGCTGAGATGAGTTTGTGAAAAGGCTAGAATGCAGGAAATGCATGAGTGAAATGGGGGACAATGAGAATGCGTTGGAGCCAGAGAGATTGTTAGCATACGCATTTTTAAAGTGCCAACCACAACCACACAGCAAATAAACTCTGCTTCACCTCCAAAGTAATAAATCCATCTCACTGTCATGAACGGTGAAAAGAAACAAAAAAAATACTTCAGATCTTTGTTCCAACCCCACCAAGTGAGCTGCACTATTCCAAGGCATTTTTGTCTCCAAATATGTTTCCATTGCTGTTGATCTTGCTGTAAACCCTCCCAGACATTGTTATTAAGGACTTCATCATAGACAATCCTCCATATGCAGTCGCCTCATAAGTGCAGAGGGCTAATACGGAGAAGATGACTCAAGGGCTCCCTTCCAAACAAGACTATATTGCATATAGCAAGCCTGCATGTTTATGAGGCTGCAAAATAAACATGGCACACAGTACATGATGCATTATGGGCAGCACTATTTTACCTTCCATATGGCTAAATCATTTTACAGCCCTCAATCTGCAGGGTGCCTTGGCATTCTCATTATTGGCAGCAGGTAGACAAAAGTAAACTGTTTTTTTCCCCTCAGGAACACCTGCCAAACTTACACTGCTGAGATCTACATCTGTTTGTGAACACTATACAAGCACTCTTATTTTCCAAGATTCACCCTTGTGGTGCTAATGGTTCTGAAAGATTCCAGCTAGTTCCTTTTACAGCCCTTTTAACATGGATGGTGAGAGAGAGTGATCCCAAATGCACCTGACACAGGTTTTGAACAAAAAAATAATTTTACTTTTGAAAAGAAGAATGGTATAAAACAACCTGGCAGGCAATAGTGAGGCCAAATCAAACACAATCCATAAAAAAAGTGCAAAAAAGGCATGTAACAAAAAACAGTACTATGTGTGTAGAAATGGATGGTTGCAAACGAAGCAGACAAGGTCAAAGGCATAGGCAACAGTCAAAGAAACAATCTTGGAGCATTTCTGTGGGGGGAAAAATATGAAACGGAAGGATATAAATACACAACCAATTAACAGAATTGCAGACAAAAGATGCAGACCATGAACAGTATCGAATGAGGCTTTCAGAGTCAAAGACCCAATGGCACCACTGCACTCAGATCCCCAGTATTAGCCATCATGGCCTGTGCTACACAAGGACGCTTTGCTGCAGCTCTTAGCAAAGTGCAGGAGCAGCGCAGCACTTGTCTTGCCGAGTGCCAAGTGATAGTTCTGCACTGAACTCGGGGGCCACTGCAGAGCAGAGAGCTGTTTATCTGACAGAGTGAAATGATAATCAGTGGGATCAGGGTTAGGAAAAGGGCAGGAGAATAGCAATGTCTGGAAGTAGACAAGTTAAGCTACAAAAACCCTGGTTGTTTTGATGAGGGTGAAAGAATAGGCCTGTCTTTGTCATCTTTTGTTACGGGTTTAAATTGTTGTTGCCAATAATGCAGTATTCTCTGTTATTTCCAAAGGTTGTTGAAAATAACAATTGTGTGGGATAACAGTTGGTGGGGGAGACCAGAGCTCAGCCATGCTTTTCTTCAGATGAAATAAAAGAGCAAGATGCTGAGAAGGAAGCTATACTGTAGCTCTACGCCACCAGCAAAAGGGCCATTCAGGCACCGGAGTCCCCACAAGCATACGGTATAGCGCCACCTGGGGTGTAGCGATGTGTGCCAGGCCTCCGTTCCCCTGCTCGCCTCGTTCAAATGGCCCTCCACAGATTCTATCAAGCGCCTGTCACGACCAACAAACCAGCTGCCTGGAGTGTTAAGGGGTGCAGATGCATGGGGTGGATGCAAGCAAGATTTGGATCAGAGGGGAGTTGGTGTTTTTTCATGAGCATCCATCCACTGAGGGTGTTAAAAACAGCTTTTTACAGAAAAAAGGTGACTTTCTCCTGGCGTTCAGAGGAAAACCTCTCTCACCCCCTACAGCTTTCAGACAGAATGATAAAGAAACATGGCATGACCACTTCCAAGTCAAAGGAGTGAATTTCAGTCTTATGGAACAGTAGCTTTACAAGGACTTTTCACAGAGGGCCTGTCTCTGCATCAGACCATTTGTATTTGTGTCTGGTGGGCAGCGTGAAGCCTCCTAAGGGCCTGCTGTCACACCAGACACACAACTTATGTGTCTTTAGCATCCTTCGGCTGTCACACACCCACAGAAATGGGCCTGCGTTGCCCTTTGGTGGGATGTGCTCTGTGTCTCTCTGCCATAGGGGCTGGTTCTCTTTGGTGCGCATCACCAATTGCCCATCAGTCTGTTGTAAAGGGGGTGTGACTTCTCCATGCAGCTGTCAGGCATGTTTGATGGACAGCTCTTTTTCACTCACTCACAAGCCTCTGTTCACTGACAGACAGAGAAAGAGCTATAGTTCTTTAGCTATATACAGACGTCTCTGTTTCAGTTGATGCAGCAAGAGAGGTCAGTTTTTTTTTTTGTCAGAGAATTCCTTCTCACCAGCAATCCCCCAAAGACCCCATCTTCTAAAGAGTCTTTCAAAGCATGTGTTTAAAATTCAAATGAGACGAAATGACCACTGATCTGGGAGCAGAGCTGGGAGAAAAGGACTTTACTGAACAGCAGAGAACGTCTTTCATATCGCCTCTTCTTCACTGAACTACTAAAGGCTATCGTTAACATAAGGGAACAGCCTTGCCATCAACATCAGAAAGCTCTAAAAAGAATGACTTATTATAAAATATTGATATTCTAGAGAACGCCCACACGTCATTGTTCAATATTAATGTGTTGCACCCTCGGCTTTGCAAACAGTATGATATGGTAATGGCAACTGTGCATGGAGATTCTGAGATATGGCATTAATTAATTAGTGTAGCCTGTATCCACATGGCATACTCCAAGGAGAAGAGACTGAGATACAGTTTGAATAAAGTTCACCGCTAAATGGACATAGTGTTTTTGGTGGCAGTGATATACATATCCTTAGCCTCATGTCTCACTGTCCTCTCCATATTATATATATACAGCGCCCTCCACAATTATTGGCACCCCTGGTTAAGATGTGTTCTTTAGCTTCTAATAAATTCATTTTTTTTCCAAATAATATAGGACCACAATGAAAAAAAGCGTAAAATCCAACCTTTAATACAAGTGCATTTATTTAGAAGGAAAAAAAATCCCACATTAAGAAATAATTATTTTACATCAAATCATGTGTGCCACAATTATTGGCACCCCTGATGTTAATGCTTTGTACAACCCCCTTTTGCTAAGAAAACAGCACCTAATCTTGTCTTATAATGTTTCACAAGATTAGAGAAAACAGCAAGAGGGATCTTCGACCATTTCTCTTTGCACAAAATCTCCAAATCATCCAACGACCTGGGTTCTCTCCTCTGCACTCTCCTCTTCAACTCACCCCACAGGTTTTCAATGGGGTTGAGGTCTGGGAACTGAGATGGCCATGGTAGGAGCTTGATACGGTGTCTGGTGAACCATTTCTGTGTAGACTTGGCCATATGTTTAGGGTCATTATCTTGCTGAAAGACCCAGTGACGATCCATCTTCAGCTTTCGGGCAGGGGCCATCAGATTTTGATTTAAAATGTCCTGGTATTTCAAAGCATTCATGATGCCATACACCCTAACAAGGTTCCCAGGCCCTTTGGAAGAGAAACAGGCCCACAGCATCACCGATCCTCCCCCATACTTCACAGTGGGCATGAGGTGCTGTTCTGCATACTCATCTTTTTGTTATGCCAGACCCACTTAGAGTGTTTGTTGCCAAAAAGCTCTAACTTTGTCTCATCTGACCAAAGCACACGGTCCCAGTTGAAGGCCCAGTACCGCTCCAGACGTTTGTGCTTATGATTTTGAGTGAGAAAGGTTTTTTTCCCTGCATGCCTCCCAACAACTTGTTGCCATGTAGATAGCGCCTGATGTTTTTTTTGGAGACTTTGTGACCCCAAGATGCAACCATTTGATGCAATTCTGTAACAGTGAGTTTTGGAGATTTTTTTATTTCTCTTACCATCCTCCTCACTGTGCGTGGTGGCAAAATAAACTTGCGTCCTCTTCCAGGCTTGTTTACCACTGTTCCAGTTGTTTTAAGCTTCTTAACGATTCCTCTGACGATAGATATGGGCAGGTGTGCGAGTGGCTATTTTCTTATAGCCATTGCCTTACTTGTGAAGGTCGACACACATCTGCCTTACTTGAACAGTGTGTTCCTTTGTCTTTCCCATGTTGAAGAGAAATGGCCTCTGTGTCACGTCATATTGATAGCCCAGGGAAACAGGATGTTAAGAATTACTAATTAAATGTTCCTACATACTCTGATTGACTTTGTAAACTACTGTAGAAATGACAGAAATGACAGAAATACTTTAATTACATGTATTTGCTAGGAATTGTTAGGGGTGCCAATAATTGTGGAACAGGTGATTTTATGAAGAACAATTATTTCTTTATGTGGGATTTTTTTCCTTCTAAATAAATGCACTTGTATTAAAGGTTGGATTTTACGCTTTTTTTCATAGTGGTCCTATATTATTTGGGAAAAAAAATAATTTATTAGAAGCTAAAAAACACATCTTAACCAGGGGTGCCAATAATTGTGGAGGGCGCTGTAACTAGAAAAGCACTCCGAGAGCGCTGCTACCTCCGCCTGCAATGTTCTTCCTAGGTTGTCATACATTTGCACCGAAACTATTCAGATCGCCACCACGTGGCCATACCATGCCATTACACAACTTATAGCTTCTTCCTTGGGTTATGTCTGACCTTCCCTGAAAATCTCATCGAAATCCATCCATTACTGTTTGAGTTATCTTGCTAACAAACAGACAGACAAACAAACAGACAGACAGACAAACGCTGGTCGCCGATGAAAACATATACCTCCTTGGCTTTTTGTACAATTTTGTACAACAGATTAATGAAGCTATTGTCACATTCACTCAAAGACCACAGATACTGTATGAGTCCATTAGAATAGATAATGACATAATGAGGATGGAGGGCTAGACAGAGATGAGAGGGTATGGCGTAACTTTACGAATCCATTGTGTGTGTAGTAAACTGTAGTAGCAACTAGCAATGCCTGCAAACATAAAAACGCAACAACAAAAAAATGCAGTTGGATCACTTGGATGAATACAGTAATTTCCTGCATATAAGCCGCATTGGACAGTGTTTCATGCAAGTTAAAAGAAACAAAACCATATTAATAACATATTAACTGCCCCCCTGTATTAACCTCATACAGTAGCTGAAGAAATTTTGCAAAATCAATGTATAAGCCACGGCTAATAGTGGTGAAATTACGGGTATGTACTGTATATGTATACAGAAGAGGTAAACACATTTATTATCAGTTTTCAGTTTGTAGGAAGTAATCCCTGACCAATGTGATTGGTTAGGCTAAACCAGTGATTTCAAAGTTAAAGCAACGTCCACACTTGTTATGATACCAAGGTTGGAAAAATATTTCCCAGTTGCAAGTACTTCCTTTATGAAGAGTCTGGTGAAATCAGACTAAACTGATATGTTTTGACAGCTAAAACAAGGGACCTTGAATCTGTTTCATAATATCAATAGAACAAGACGTTGAGAGACTGTCCGCAGCCAGAGCCAAACAATAGGTTGCTCTTCTGGCTCAATAATAATCTCAACACAGACAACATCCAAAACCTAGTGGAGTAAAATAGCTTTGTGTTGTTAATAATGCTGCTAAGTAATAGATCGATGCAACACTTCACTCTGTGATCGTCTACTACAGCCTACTACTGTCAGGAACATAGTCCTCCAGATCCCATATATCTCTTCCGTGCAACCAGTGAAAGAAATAATTTCTAGACCTTTTCCTTGTCAGACTTGCTTTTGTGTGGCTATAGTGGGGATGTCCACTCAAGGCTTCACTTTGCTTCAGGTGCGGAGAAAGCCTGATGCACTGCCTTTAACAGGGTGTGAGGCTCTCTATCCCCTTCAAATCAAATCGCAAGTTTCAGCGAGATTATACACTATGAGAGAAATACACTGGCTGTATTTCATGCAGCCAGTGACGTGTGCACAATGCCAAAGTGGGTGTACAGTGCACACAGGCATCTGATGTGAAGTCCACACCACTGATCGCCAGGCTACGCCGAACAAGCAACTGTTCCTTTTGCGGAGTGTATGCTGCAACAATTGGCCTCCTTCCACTAGAATCAATGGAACTGGCTACATCAGACGTTAGCAGTGCTTAGACTTCGACCAGTCTTCTAAAACGATGTTTGCGCTCTGCCAACAGGACATTTCAGTCCCACGCGCGGTGTAGAATGCACGAAGAGGTTCGGTCATGAAACTCCAGTATAGGCTACTGGGTCTTCTCCAGCGACTGGGTGCAGTAATGGGTGGAACATGCCCATGACCCAATTCTAACACTTCCCTGTTTCTCAATCAGATTCAGAAGCAGCTGATTATAATCTTTGTTACACGTGTTTCATTGCGATTCAGTCATACACCTTGGAGCAACAGCTACACAGGCCCAGAGGTGTAAACAACAAGCTGTGTGGGGGAGAAAAAAAAGAAATCCACCACAAGATTTGTGTTGCAGAGCTCGGCAGGGTTGATCTCTTGCACTGATACACATTATGTGGTTTTCTCTCACACCCTTTCTCTGGGCTTTTGGTCTGTCTTTGAATTTATTTGTGTATGTGTGTGAGCGAGAGAGAGCGAGAGAGAGTGAGAGAGAGAGATTTCATGGATAGAAAGATTATAGATAGAGATAGTGTGTGTGTATGTGTGTGTGTGCGTGCCCATTATGCGTACGCCCATGTGTGTATGACTTGTAGATGTGTGTGTGTGTGTGTGTGTGTTTTGGACCTGTGTAATCTCATTAGTCATCCCAAGCACAAATAGCATGTCTCCCTTCCAGGTTTGATGTCTTTTGAGGATTATTTGTGCTTACAGCAGGATGGCTATCTTCCAGGCCTCGCGCTGAGAATTTCTACTGTCACTATCTTAATTGAGGACAAAATAGCGTCAGGCTCTCCATGCCCCCAGGAGAGAGAATATTGTAAGTATACGAAAAACTCAGATCAGGAGGGAGATAACAGAGCAATTGCATCAAGTTCTGCATTTTTTCTTGTTTAAGAAATAAACTCAATACCCTGTCAGGCGAGTGTGAGTGAGGGAACTAGCTGCTGGGTATCTGGTGTTGCGGGGGGGGGGGGGGGGGGGTGTATCTGTGTGTGTGTGTGTGTGTGTGTGTGTGTGTGTGTGTGTCTGTGTGTGTGTGTGTCATGCTGCGAAGTCTGATTCCTACATTAACCTCTGGTCCCCTGTGGGGGAAGAAACTCCACCTCAAAATGTGGATTCACCCCCTCTGGAGAGATATTCATCATCTGTTGAAAATCTGAAAATGCCACGCATACGTGAGTACTCACACACATTCCCCACACTCTTTCTCTCTCTCTCTCTCTCTCTCTCTCTCTCTGTCCCTTACACAAACAGACAGACAGACAGACAGACAGACACAGTTCCTATGTTCCTAGCAATCAGAGTACTGATTTGATTAATTTCCTGGCCTTTAAACTCGTTTTCTCTCCCTGACTTCATTTTCTAAGGGTTCATTTCCTGAGGATCATTCTGATGAAATCATCTAAAATACCTTTCCCTCCACCAAGAGGCAGCTCAGAAAACTTTCAGCACTGCCACCATAAATGCTCTTTTCTAACCCTGTATAGGAGCATGGCCCTAGAGTCAAAGTAATTTAGAATGTCCTTACAATATTTTCTTTTGCCAAGTAAACTTGACTGTGGCTGTGATTTGACTGTTTTTCTGCATCATACTTTGTGAACCATTGAACATTGAAGGGGAAGTTCAGAAATGATTTAGATCTGCGCTTCACACAGTAAATAAATAACAAAGTGTTTGTAAACAAAATCACTCTCATTTATAAGGCAAATTCTCCCCACCCGAGGGTGTTTAAACATTTATGGACCACCCCCAACTTTGATCGCTTCAAGATATATCTTGCCAGATAGACACATAGACCACTTTCATGCCAACTGACATTTTTCAAAAGTCTCCCGTTCATTCCTCTCATCCTGATTCCCGAAATCCAATTTATTCTGTTATACTGGATGAGCATCAGTGGTGGCAGCAGGGAAAAGCTGGGTTCCAGCACACTCTGCCTGTCTGTGTTCAGCCTCTCCTCGTTAGCCACCTCTCCGTTCACAAGCACTGCACCTCCCTAAGGAGACGTCGCTATACGCCAGCCTAGCATGTAGCACAGGAGTAGCAACCGAGATTTGACTGATAAATCACTGATGTGTGCATACACACACACACACACACACACACACACACACACACACACACACGGTATCTGTATCTTTCTCTCTCCTCTCTCTCTCCCTCTCTCTCTCTCTCTGTCCCTCTCTCTCTCCGTTGATCTTCCACCCTCACTTTCGGTCACTGCTGTCACAGAATGTGGCCCTTGTCAATCAAAGGCCCTGAGGGCTCTTTCACATTATTTCTCACAAGACCACGTTGAATCAAGTGGCATGGTACTGTATAATATAGAACACGCATCAAGATTCATAATAATATCCCAAATGGTTTATGCCGTTTTAATCTTCTTCTCTACGAAGAGATGGCCTGAGGATGGTTCTTTTTCAGGGCATTGGTTTCAGAACAAATATTAGTGTTGGCTGCCTGAATTACTTTGAACGCCATCTTATGACAAATGTCATCTTTAAAACATTAAATTTTTTGCAGAGAAGGCTGATGAACCCTGAATTATGGTCTCGTCATCACCAACCTAAAAGAGCAGCATATTCAATTAAAGATGACCACGGTGGTCATCGCGAGGACACTGCACTGACAGAGCCGCGGCCCTTTTCTCATTAAAATGGAACATTAGTGGGAGCACAGACCGTTGAAGGCCAGACAGCACAGACAAGAAACCAGACAGTTCAAGGTTCCAAGGGGAAATGCACAGCCTCCCACTCATCTTAGTGCATTTTCTTTTTTTTTGTTATTATTACTTTTTTTTTTAGTCTGACAGAATCAGATCAGTGTTGCCATTGCCAACACACCACTTTGTTCCTTAACAGAGAGCTTACCACCTTTGATGTGTCAAAGTGCAGGATGCAGGTGTTATGGGGATCACCTACCTGCAAAGGCCATTGCCCTCCCTGCCTCTCACAGACAGCCTGAGAAGCTGAAGCTGAGAGAATAGCGCCTGTTTTGTGCTTTATTTGCACCTTAAACAGCCCACACGTGTTGAGAAACACATTGCGCGAAAATATGGCACAAGTGTTTCGAGCGATTGATTAGGTTTTCCGCCTGTGACACCCCCACATCGCACCATGTTTATCCATTTGAATGCTCAGGCTCATGTTTAGGATAACAGTACACATTTCTGCCTTTTAAAAGCAGATGTGGCCTAATCCAGATTGTAGTTAAATGCATCAATATTAGAGACAACAGAACCAGTTCTGCTTCTTGAACCATTTACTGTCTTACTTTAGCTTTATCAAGTCATCCACTTCCCTATGCTTGCTAGACTATTGAATTTGTGGATGAATGTCATAGCCTGTAGTTGCACACATAGTTCAAGTATTTTATTTATTGCCATACATTGTATTATTTCATGATTGCTAAGCTTTTGAATCATTTTAATGTTGTCATCAGTTGACTCCACTCAACAATGCTTGTGATTGATTCATACCATTCAGTTTTGAGGACCACATATTACATTAGAGGGCTGTGACGGGCGGTAATGAGCTCTGTTTACCTGATGAAGTGAAAGATGAGTACATTTCACATAATATGGCCAGGCACAGCGTATGCTTTCAGCAGGCAGAAGACAATTGGTGTTTAGGCCTCTGTTGAGACATGCCATTATTAGCAAAACCTTTCCACCTGAGAGGTTAGAAACGTTCTGCAGCATCAAACTGTATCCAATTTATTTTGTTAACCAGGAGTAACAAAACACAATTATATTCTAGTTTATTGTAATCTTAGTTAGAAAATATTGTTATGAAAGTCTTTTGTACAATTTCTTACCCTTTCATCAGCCCTTGATTTTCGTTCCATGAGATTTCTTCTTATTGCCAAAGAATGGGACTCTAAATGCTACTGATTGCAGAGGGCCTCGAGCAACACAAACCATACAGTGCTTCTTCAACGGGCCCTCTTGACATGACAGGCATAATATGAGGTGAGTAGCCAGGTTTGTGATAGGACAACTCACAAGTGTGCACTTGATTGCATCCAGTATGCTCTACCCAGGCCCCTCCATCCAAGCACCATATTTCCGGAGCCCCAAAGCTAATCAGCAGCCTGCCGGCAGCCCTGCTTTTTACCCAGCCCACACACAATTTTGTATCCGTCTGATGCCTGCCACATGATGATGACTGTTCCGTAGAAACAGGTTAAGATTCCCGAATCCCGCTGTAGTTATACTGTAAGCAGAGTTCCCTCTGGTTCCTTGAATTCCCTCTGAAAAAAGAGGCTGCTTCTTTGAGAATCCCTCTCCAGTCTGACCTGAGTCCCTGCGGTGCTGCTCTGACAGAAGTGGTGGAGGCGTGAGAACCCTTTGCTGGCCTGGGCCGGCTCAAGCTCTATTTCTTCAAGAAGCAGGAAATCAGCTGCATTTTCTAATAGTTTTCTTTATCACTTCCTAAGCTCTCTGCTCAGTTCAGTCCCTGATTAGATAGTCCTGTGATTAACTGCACGGTGAGCTACGAGGGAGGGGAACTGCCCTTGGCAAAAGGCTAATATTTAGTTCCTCCACCTGGTGATCATCTAAATCCGTTTTTTTGTTTAGAGCTGAAATGTCCTTTTTCTGTCTTGAAGGTGTTACAAAAAAAGCCTCGCAGGTCTACAGTCAATTCATCACAGTGACAGGTTTATTGTTTGGCCAGAGGTGCGCACCCTGCTCTTTCTGATGTAATAGATGTTTAGTGTTCTGCACCTGTGATAGAACACCGTAGGCTATAGCAGCAATCGTTAACACAGTGTACAGATGAGGCACAGTCCTGCAAGTTAATCTGGTTTCAAAATTACAATTTGAATTGTGTATGACCTCAAACAAAAAGTCTTCCTTCATCATGATGAACTAATCTTGCTGCTGAATTGTGTAGTATAGAATGTTCTTTTGGGTTTGTGGAGTGTGAAAGAGAGCAAGTTCACTCTCTTCTCACAGTATGCTTTTCCCACAGTAAAATATTTTTAGTCTATAATTTACTAATAAGTAATAGTTTCACATAATATGCAGAGCAACCTTTGCAGACAGGTGATGGCATAGTGGTTAAGGAGCAGGGCTAGCATGTAGTAGCCAGGAAAGTTGTGGGTTCCTGGCTTCCACTATTGTGCCCTTGAACAAGGTGCTTACCCCCGAGGTCCTCCTGGGACAGTGTAACAATGCCGATGTAATATGTTAATCAAATGTAAATCAGGTTTCTATGACCAAGTTATAACATTTAGTATGTATTATATAGTAATTGACATATGTAAGTCACTTTGGAAAAAGTGTCTGCTAAATTAATACATATAATGTAAAATGCATCGTCTAATGCTGCTCGTAGACCTCATCTAATCTATGGATAATTTTCCATAAGGATTAAGGATTTTCAGCTTTACAGTTTTCTTTTGTTTTCTTTTAGAGATTCCTACTTCATTTATCCGTAGCTCTTTAGACTATAACTTCTAGCCTCCTGTCTGTTTATTTTCCCGAGACTAGAGCTAAATGAGATGCAGCATTGTTTACTGGCTGAACAACTCTGACACACACAGGTTGGGCTCGGCCCTCCAACCCTGTGAGCTGTGGGTGGTGTGATGAGATATTAGGCCATTAGTGTGATACGCCCCCGCACACGCTGGAGATTCTTCCCCTGTCACAATCCACCTCTCTAATTAACTGGACAAGGTGTCCATCATCAAACGCCCACTCATTGCAGTGTCTAATTTAAGAAACAGTTACATATGGAGGGCACTTAAAGCATGCGCCAGGTGAAGTTCTCTCAGCAGTCAGGCTGATAGATTAAACATCAGATCCGGGTAACGTACACTTTAATGATTACTCTTCCATTTGAGTTTCCTTTTCTGTTAGGGAACTGTTTTAAAAATAAATGTGCTAATGTTGAACGTGCTCCGACAGGAAGCACCTTGGCATTTCAAAAGGAACAGTGTTTTGAGAGTGATAATTTTGTTCAGATTACCAGCTGTTCTGTTCTTGAGTGCAATGCTTTGTCAAATGAACACGTGTGACTTGAAAACTCTGTTGTAGTAGGACTGGTTAAAAACATGGCCTCATGTATCCAGTCATTGATGTTGTGTTACCTTCCTTGGTGGTCTGCCACTACATATTTACAGCTTTGGTCATACACCTGTTCCCAACTGCCAGGCTTGTGCACAATTCTGAGTTTTAGAATTGGCCTCCATTTAATTCATGAATTGGAATTTGAATTGAATTGGCCTCGCAGGAAGTTGAATTTGAATTGGAAAGACAGGAAGTGGAATTCAATGGCAATTCAAAGCTATTCCAGGCCGTGTCCAATTGTCAAGGGCGCACGCTGGATTGTACCGTTCTTTCCAGTAGCGTCTCAGTTAGCTTGCTCCTCAGTATGTGTCCCTACATTTGGACAGGGCAAACTAGTTGCCGTCACCTGACTCGGGGAGGGGGGTGTGTTGCTTGACGATTTGCATGACGTGTGGAGTTTGACCTGCGCTGCACAATGGATTATGGGATATCTGAGGCCAAAAAAGATGCATCAATGCACACTTGGAAATCACACCAAACGAAGTACCCACCTAGTGAGAGTGCTTGACTTTCGGACAGTCTATTCTGACGTAACTTCCGGAAAATGCACGCTGCCCAGCGTGTGTACTTATTCAGACACAGTCCCAGTCACACAACAGGAAGAATGTGTTGAATCTCACATAGATTCAGTTTTGGGAAGGTTACTTTGGGAATGTAATTGGTTATGTTTTCAATATGTTATGTGTTTGTTGCGATCATATCTGACATACATTGTAAAACTTCATTGTTTAACACTACCCTTACATTTTGTACATGAATTCAGGGGCGGTTCTAGGGGCGGGGCCACAGGGGCCCTGGCCCCTACTGAAATCTGATTGGCCCCCGAAGTGCCCCTGTTCCATTAATCGCCGATGAAAGAGCAACCGGAGTCTTTTTACTACGGTCACAGATGCAATACCACACCAAAACAGTTGGCGGCAGTAATGAGTTGATGCACACCTGGAGCTCTTGACCTTGCTTGAAACGTTGGCTACCAGAGCCAGAGCTAGCTAACATTACCAGAGCTGGTAGCCAACGTTTCAAGCAGTGTTGTCAACTTAGCAACTTTGTCGCTAGATTTAGCGACTTTTGGCCGTCTCTGGCGACCGAAAATCTTATCTAGCGACTGACAACAAATCTGGCGACTTTTTCATGTGTCTGGCCGGCGACTTTTCCTCCTCCTTGTCTGAGTCGTCACTGCTCTTCACGCAGCTCTGAGCTCTCGTCCTCCCTCCCGACCCCAGCCGCCTCTCCCTCCCGCTCCCTCCCCAGCTGTGCACCACCACATTCGGTTCGACTGACGTTCTACTAGGCAGCCGCCTGCTTTAAGCCTATGAGCAAAGTGCGTCAAAAAACGCACACATTTTCTTTGTTACATTGCTCCGCTATTATTAGTCACAGCGAGATGAGACTTATATTGCATGAAAGAGCAGAACCGGGGCTTTCCAACGATACTAGACACTTGTCTGTACGATCAAGTATGAAAATAAAATAAAATCATGAAGTTAAATCAAAGTATATCATATTTACAGTCTATACTGCTCTGCGTTCACCGGCGTCCAGAACTCTCGCTTGAATTACTCGCGGACCACGCATCGCACAGACATGACACGCATATCAAATGAAAGAGGAGAAGCAGAGCTTTGCATTGATACCAAATACATCGATCATTTCGTATTATAAAATCAGACGAAGTTACAAACAAATAATAATGTCATATAGCTTTGGCTACCTTTACTCTCGTTTGATTTCCTCGTGAAACCGCTATCAAAAAGATATGGCACGCATGTCAGTTGAAAGAGGAGAGCTAGAGCTATCCACAGATACCAAATATAACCTTCTAGGCCATAAAACAGACGAAGTGACAGCAAAATAATAACTTCATTTAGCTCCACTTACCTCGTGTTTTTGTGTGGCATAATGGCCTATGTTCATAATCCAATGTTATCATGTGTTTCTCTTTGACAAGTCCGTTCATAACACGGTTTTGAGATCCTAGCAAACTCCTGTATGGTATCCAATTCAAGACTCATATTGCATCCAAATTTGTTTGTCAAATAAACACTTTTTGCCTTTACTGTGTTCATTGCAATGCAGTAAAACAAATATTATAGAGAATCATCATCTGTGCACGTCATGTGTGCTATCGCAAACAAGTCATGTCAGATCAGCTAGTGTCACAAATATGGAGAGCAAAAAGTGCCAAAAAGTCATTTTTTCATCACTAAATAAAAATTGCCATTTATTTCTGGAAGGCACACACCACATATTTCTGTAAATTGCTCAGCCCCAAAGTATACCTCCATCATGGTTCTTATATTGCCATTTTCAGGACAGTCAGGCCTACACAACCATGCAAGTCATGTCGAGCTGTCAGCTTGCTGTGGTGAGATAGCCTACACGTCAAAATGTAAGAATTTGTATAGTATGCTTTTCAAATTTGTATTATTTAAAAATCTAAATCAAATCAATGCAAGTATTTATACATGATATTGTGGCAGATCTGGATAGCCTGTGCTGAAAAAAGCAATATGTAGCATGTGTGAATGGCACTTACAATGACCAGGATAAATGCTTCTAACTAGAGGTAGTGAAAATTAACCTGACTTTCGCCAGATCCTGTAGTTCGCTGTCTGCTTCACACAAGGATCTGGGACTTCTCGATAGGGTATGTATTTCTGAAGGCGGGTCTTTGTAAAACATCCTCGCATGTGATTTGATAAACCACTTGCCTGTTATCTTGAATGACGTGCTCGGCTTCTTCAAGCTCTTGCCAAACCCGGTCGGAAGAAGAGTAAAAACATCCTTGCCACCAATAAATGTCTTTAAAACTATTCTCTGTTAATCTTTTAAAGAATGAATACTCGATAGATCCGACAAAACGGTTGAAATAGCAGAATCAATGTCAGCACAATACTCCTCGCTGCGTGCCGCCATTGTTATTTGAATCAAACACTCGCTTCGGCGCTCCTGATTGGTAGCTCATTTTTTGAGCAACCGCCAGGGGTTTGGATTGCCCTCGCGTCCAGACCCTTGTGTGGAGCTCAGCGAAACGCCTCTGGTGGAGCATGGCGGAACTACAAGGGTCTGGCGAGAGTCAGGCTAAGTGAAAATGCCCTTAAAACAGCTTAGGGCTCATATTAAACGAGTGGCTGCTCTGCTCAGTTGCAGCAAATAAATAAGTAGCCTATAAGGGTAAGAGTAGCCTATGTGTATCAGATCAAGAGAGTGCTGGATAGGATAGAAAAAAGTGACCACACTCCTTGAGTTTGTTGCTTTTCTGGAGTCTTTCAAAGAGATGTTCCATGAGCTTTTCAGGCTTGCTGTAATGTGTGTGTGTGTGGGGGGGGGGGTGTCTATTGTTGTATGCAGTGTACCCTTTATGCATAGTAGCCTATAGATAAGAGTATAAGGGTAAGAGTATGTGTAGTAATGTGATGTTGCACTGTTTTACTTCAGGCATTTTAGATAGGCCCACCAGGGGTCCTCGGGGTCAAGTATAAATAGATAGCAGGTATGCTGCCAGTGTATATGAGTGATGCAGCTAGTGTTCAATAAAGTGGAACCTGCGAAGTTGACTACGAGTCACTTTATTACATTGGCGACGAGGATAACTACAGTTTAAGAGTTATAATGGCAACATACGGAAAACTCGGAGAGTATGACCGGGAGGCTGATGACTGGCAACAGTATGAGGAACGGCTGGCATTTTACTTTGCTGCAAATGAAATCACCGACGCCGGACAAAAGCGGGCCATCTTCCTGAGTGCATGTGGAGGGAAAACTTACGCCACACTGAGAGACTTGTGTCAACCTGGTAAGCCGGGAGATAAATCCCTGACAGATTTACTGAAACTGTTGACTGACCATTATGCACCGAAACGCAGCATTATCGTGGAGAGATTTAAGTTCCATTCAAAAGTTAGAGATCACGGCCTGTCAGTCGCTGCGTTTGTAGCGGAACTTAGGAGACTTTCTGAGCACTGTGCTTTCGGGACATCTTTGAATGACATGCTAAGAGATAGACTGGTGTGTGGTATAAATGACGACCGCATCCAACGCCGGTTGCTTTCAGAACCAGATGACAAACTGACATGGGAGAGGGCACTGGAATTAGCGACAGCCATGGAAACCGCCATGAAAGATGTAGCACAGTTGCAGCAGAAAACAGTGGGCCAAGAGGAGGCGGTGCACCAAGTGCAGCCACCGGTCTCGGACCAGAAGATGCATGTGATGTGTTTTAGATGCGGAGGAACGCATGCAGCGGCGGACTGCCGTTTTGCAGAGGCAGTGTGCCATAATTGCCGCAAGAAAGGACATTTGGCTAGAAAATGCCGCAGTGCAAGACAGCCCAAACAGAACAGATTTAGCACACGAGGGGCAGCACACATGTTAGAAAACGAAGATGAACAGCCGGAATACACACACATGCTGCACAATTTGAGAGAGAACAAAGTCGAGCCATACAGAGAACAACTTTCCGTGAATGGGCATGACGTCACATTTGAAATTGACACGGGGGCAGGCTTGACGATAGTGAATGAGAGAACATACAGGCAGATAGGGTGTGGAAGACTTCATACTGCAAAAATAAAACTGTACACCTACACGAAAGATAGGGTGGATGTGCTAGGAAAGATGCATGCAAATGTCATTTACAAAGGGCAGACGAAGCAGCTACCTTTATTAGTGGTTAGAGGGGAGGGCCCTAATCTATTGGGTAGAGATTGGCTCAAGGCAGTGAGACTAGACTGGACAGCTATATTCAAACTCCAAGAAGGACAGCAGCAAGAGTTAGAGACTCTGCTGTCACAACACCAGGATTTGTTTAAAGGTGAATTAGGCACACTAGTGGGGGCTACCGCTAAAATCTATGTAGACCCAGAGGCCAAGCCTCGTTACTTTAAGGCTAGGCCCTTGCCATATGCGCTCAAAGAAAAAGTTGAAACTGAGCTGACCAGGCTACAGAAAGAAGGGATCTTAGAGCCTGTTAGTTTTGCTGAGTGGGCAGCCCCAATAGTCCCCATAGTCAAACCAGACAAAAGCATAAGGATATGCGGTGACTACAAAGTTACAGTGAATCCAGTGTCAAAGCTGGATAACTACCCAATTCCAAAGACGGAAGACTTGCTGGCAGTGCTGGGAGGAGGGCACAAGTTCACTAAACTGGACATGTCTCAGGCTTACCAGCAGCTACCACTGGAGGAAAATTCCAAGACATTCACAACAATAAACACACATCGTGGACTGTATCAGTACACCAGGCTGCCCTATGGGGTGTCCTCAGCCCCAGGCATTTTTCAGCGCACCATGGACAATTTACTACAGGGGCTTCCTCAGGTGGTGGTGCGAGTAGACGACATACTTGTGACGGGGAAGGACGATGCCAGCCATTTACAGAATTTAGGGACGGTACTGTCCAGACTGAATGCAGCAGGACTCCGCCTTAAGCGAGAAAAATGCATTTTCATGGCGCCAGAGGTGGTGTATCTGGGCTACCGAATAAATCATGCAGGGATTCAACCAGTGGCAGACAAAGTTGAGGCCATTGCAAATGCAGCTGCACCAACAAACCAGACACAGCTGAAGTCATTCCTGGGGATGCTGAACTATTATCATCGCTTCTTGCCGAATGTAGCCACTGTGCTGGAGCCCCTGCATGAACTCCTCAGAAAAGGAGTGCCATGGAAATGGGAGAAACGTCATGAGAGTGCCTTTGACGCAGCGAAAAAGTGCCTCCAGTCTGAACAACTGTTAATGCATTTTGATGACACAAAACCCCTCTACCTGGCCTGTGATGCATCCCCATATGGCGTGGGAGCAGTGTTATCCCACCGGCTCCAAGACGGCGCAGATAGACCCATAGGATACATGTCACGGTCCTTGTCATCGGCAGAACGTGGTTACTCTCAGCTGGAAAAGGAGGCTCTGGCTATAATATTTGGCCTAAAAAAATTCCACCAGTACCTATATGGAAAACATTGTACCATAGTCACAGACCACAAACCACTCCTGGGTCTCTTTGGAGAGCTTAAGGGCATCCCACAGCAGGCGGCTGCCAGAATGCAAAGGTGGGCGTTGATGCTCGCGGCCTATGAATACACCTTGGAGTATAAGGAGGGCTCCAGACATGGGAATGCCGATGCCTTGAGCAGACTTCCTCTGCCAAGCCGTCCCAAGGCCACGCCCCAGGAGGAGGAGGTGGTGATGCTTATGGAACACATGAATGGCACACCAGTGCAAGTCAAGCAGATCCGCGACTGGACCCGGAGAGACCGCATACTGTCAAGAATACAGCAGTGGCTGAGGCAAGGTTCTTGGCCCGTCACCTGCACAGATCCTGAGCTCCAGCCCTATGTAAGACGGCAGCATGAACTGAGCATGGAGGATGGGTGTATACTGTGGGGTAGCAGGGTGATAATACCCCCTCAAGGAAGAGAGACCATGATAGCAGAACTACATGAGGCCCATCCAGGAGCCTCAAGGATCAAAATGCTAGCTCGGAGCTATGTGTGGTGGCCGAACATGGACGCTGAGCTGGAAGCAGCAGTGCGTAAATGTCACGTTTGTCAAATCAACCAAGCCTCTCCAGCTGCAGCGCCCTTACATCCGTGGGAGTGGCCCGCACAACCATGGATGAGACTGCATGTGGATTTTTGTGGGCCAGTTTCAGGAAAAATGTTCCTGATTGTCATTGATGCTTACTCAAAGTGGATTGAAGCTCATCCAATGCAGGCTATAACATCCACCGCTACCATAGAAAAGTTGCGAAGCATATTCGCCACTCATGGAATACCAGCTGTCCTGGTCAGCGACAATGGGCCTAGTCTAGTCAGTGCCGAATTCAAACAATTCCTTACCAAGAATGGCATAAAGCATGTCACCACAGCACCTTATCATCCATCTTCAAATGGCTGCGCAGAGCGTGCAGTGCGGGTGTTCAAGGAAGGAATCAGGAAGATGGGGGAGGGGAGTCTGGAGACAAAAGTGTCAAGGTTGCTGTTTAAGTATCGATCAACCCCTCAGACCACAACTGGGGCCACACCAGCTGAGCTCCTCATGAATAGGAGACTCAGGAGTGTTCTTGATTTAGTTTGCCCTGCACTTGGAGACAAAGTGGGACAGAAACAGGCCATGCAGAAAGAATATCATGACAAGCATGCCCGAGATAGAGCATTCACAGAATCAGACCAAGTTTATGTGAGAGGATATTCGGGTCAGAAGTGGATTCCTGCAACGCTCATCGAGAGGACAGGGCCAGTTTCATGGAGGGTGAAAACACAAGATGGAAAAGTGGCCAGGCGACATCAGGACCAGATCCGTCCTCGTTACGATCAGGACAGAGTGGAAGCCACCTTTCAAGAGGAAAGCGTACCAGAAAACCTGGCTCCTCCCGAACTGTCCGATCCAGAGCCGGAGCCAGAGCCGCTGGCACTGGAGACAGGTGGCCCAGGGCCGCCTGAACCTTCTCTTGAGGAGGAACCACGTTTCCCAGTCAGACTTAGGCAGGCACCCACTTATCTCAAGGACTACGTCCTTCCAGGGGCACAATAATCCCCGCGGGTGCCTCGAGGAGGGCAGTCTACCCCTACCTCGTAGTTCAGTCTTTGTTCATGTTTTGTTTTGAAAAAAAAAAAGAAGAAGAAAAAATTCAACAAACATTTTTGGGACTTTGGACTTTGGGGGGAGGGAATGTAGTAATGTGATGTTGCACTGTTTTACTTCAGGCATTTTAGATAGGCCCACCAGGGGTCCTCGGGGTCAAGTATAAATAGATAGCAGGTATGCTGCCAGTGTATATGAGTGATGCAGCTAGTGTTCAATAAAGTGGAACCTGCGAAGTTGACTACGAGTCACTTTATTACAGTATGTGTATCAGATCAAGAGAGTGCTGGATAGGATAGAAAAAAGTGACCATGCTCCTTGAGTTTGTTGCTTTTCTGGAGTCTTTCAAAGAGATGTTCCATGAGCTTTTCAGGCTTGGCAGTATTGCTGTAGTAATGTGTGTGTGTGTGTGTGTGTGTGTGTGTGTGTGTGTGTGTGTGTGTGTGTGTGTGTGTGTGTGTGTGTGTGTGTGTGTGTGTGTGTGTGTGTGTGTGTGTGTGTGTGTGTGTGTGTGTGTGTGTGTGTGGTCGGTCTATGCATTGTTGTATGCAGTGTACCCTTTAGTATAAATAAGAGTATAAGGGTAAGGGTAAGAGTATGTGCGTGTGGTGTATTGCATTCAATGAGTTCTATGCATTGTGTCCTTTACGCACAGTATAAATAAATAAGAAAACTGAATAAATTATTTTCTGTGATTGGATGTACCCTGTACTCGGCCCCTGAATGTAACCTCTGGCCCCTTAATGGCCCCTGTTACAGAAAAATCCTAGAACCGCCACTGCATGAATTTCTTTAAATTTCATTGAATTTCAATTCTACTTCTTTTAATTCAAATTCGAATTGCAATTCTACATCCTGTTTTTTACCTTCAAATTCTAGAATTGAATTGGAATTTAGGAGTCATTCTCAATTCAGCTCTTGCACTTGTGCCAATCTTGCGCAAGCCTGCTAACTGCATGTGTTTGCTGTACAGCTGCATTATGTGTATATTTTCATTACGGTGCCCATGCATATTAACAAGTTTATTAACGCAATTACCTGCATGAGACGTGCATCTCAGACACAACTGTAGGCGTGCTCTCACCAAGTCACCTTGTGCTGTGGCAACTATTTTTTCACACGTTAGGTAAGCAGCAAGCAGTTCGGATTTAGAACAGTTCCAAATCAGTGTGGAAATATACAGTGTTGGCAGCTGTCACAGCAGAAATGCAATGCACACCCATACTCAACACAGCCATGACATGACCGAAAGGCAGGCGATGTGAAACAGCTCTTACTCTTGTGATGGAGTGGTTTTCCTATTCTACAGCATAGATTTCTTGACCTGTAAAATACCCAACAGGCATTTATCACAGATACTGTGATAAATGAATCATTCAGTTTAGGAAAATAACCACTGCTCTTACAGTGAAGTGCCCGAATGTGTTTAGCAGTGCTGAAACATTATTCTCCAGCAAGTTTTCTTGTTCGTGACCAAATTTCTTTTTTAAAAAAAGGCAAAAATGAGAAAAGAGGAGACAAAAACATCACGTGCAGGCTGTAATTACATTTCTAATCCCTGTGCTGAGGAGATAAACACAGGGGGCCGCCTAGATGAGTGCGGCTGAGGGGAAGGACTCACAAGAGAGACGTGGAAACATCCTAATAATGAGCACATTTGCAACCCTACCAGATGGACTCAGAGAAGGTCCTTTCTGCTTCAGTGCTCCACCGAAAACACATATCTCCTCATGAAGATTATACACTGATCAATTAAGCGCGTCTACATTAGCAACAGGAAACAAAAGCAACAGAGACAGGAAATTAGTTAGAAGTAAGAGTGATGGATGGCTATTTGCAGCTGATCATTACTTTGTGAGATGAGAAGCTTTTGTTCACTGGAGATACTGGGGCACTCATCGTAGCCACTGTGGTGTCGTGCAGCACTCTGGAGCCGCTCCATTCTAATCAGCCCCTCTTCACAGTGCCAGTCCTCTTCACTTGTGCGCAAGACTCACCTGTTTTGAACTCATCTGCTGCTTTTGCAAACCCCCCCATTTCCGCTGCTTATTAGGGTGGCCTGATGAGAGAAGGTTCTCTCTGTAGTGTGATTTATTTTGTTTATTTTTTTGCTGGCAAATTGATTTGCCTTCGTCTGTGGAACAACAACAACAACAACAACACCCTGCATCTGCACCTGGGTTTTTGACTGTTCCGATTTTAGAATGTTGGAATTTTGACTATGCAATAAGAATGTCCTGAGTAGCAGGGCTTGTTGAATAGGGAAGTGATTCGCCAGAAGGTGTTGGATTCAATTCCAGTTCTTATAGGGTACAGTAGAACGCAACTAAAGAAATGGGTGTAGCTGTCAAATCAGCTGTCACAGTCATTTATAGGGAGTATGGTGTTCATTTGGTCCATATAATTCAAGATCACCATAATCTGCACCATAAGTGACCGCTAGGTCAGGGTATATTTGCATAAATGGAATGAGCTCTCCCCTCACCTACAAATCAATTACTCTAGGACCCCTTCTAACAGATAAGATTCCCTCCTGTTACCATGGGAATGAGGAGACTAGAGAGAGGACGAAAAGAGAAAATTCCGTCTCCTTCCCCCATCCATCAAGCGCGTGATGCAAAGGTAAACTTGGCAGATGCATCCGGCCGAAGCCCCCCATTAATCTTAATAGCGGCCCTGTAATTAGGAGCGTCTGTGTGAACGGCCGCACTCCCATAAATAACTGTGGAGCAGAGGGGCAGCAGACTGAGGAGAGAGGGAGCATCTCTTCTCTTAACGACCCACAGAGCCAGCGTCAAGCGCCACGCGTCAAACGCCACCGCGATTTATGCCTCCGCTTCTCAAGCTGGTGGACATGGCGTGAAAGCATGCCAATGCATTTTTCAACAATAAATGGAAAACGACGCAAAATTACACATCACAGACAATGTTTGCTATAGATATAATCTTTAAGAGCTCTAAAAAAAAAAGAAAAAAAAAAAAATAACCAAAACGGTTGTGTTTAACTTCTTAAGAGCATCCACTGGATTTCTGTGATAGACACAAAGTATAGTTTTACTGCCTGGCGAGTGTCAGTGGCTGTAAATTGAAACTGGAGGGGTTTGCTGGCTCCTGTGTGGAGGTAATGGCATGGGCAAGTGAGGCGAACGCAGCCGCCGAGAGGAGAGAGAGCCAGGGATTCTTCACAGCTGCAGTGTGCCAGCGCATCAGCCACCGGCAAGTGAGTGCAGGGCGGTTTACATCAAGCCCGGGAAAGAGCATGAAGCGAGGCTGAGTGCATTTTTATGCTCAGATCTGTTTTGAGGAATCCAGAGAGCCTTGCAGCAAAGCGTGCTGAGGGCAAACAAAACACACATACACACCCGCACACTCCCACACAAACACAGAGGTGTGACAACACTCTCTTTCTCTCTCTCTCTCACACACACACACACACACACACAAACTCACAAACAAACACATGAATATCACATACTCAATGCGCCATCAGATTTAATTGGATCTGACTGCCTCTTATCACAGTCCTTTGCACAATGGTATCTGTCACAGTGTTATCTATCCAGAGTTGGTGAATCACACTCAAGCTGTTCTTTCATTATTTCCATCACGATTGGCACCACTGCCGCCACCACCACCACCACCATCATCATCATCATCGTCATCATCATCATCATCATCAGCCATATGTCTTGTCTGTGCCTGGTGGTCGTCACGTCAAACAATAATAATAAAAAGAAGATATCCATGAGCTGAAAATACTCTTGATTGACACCCAATAGTAGTGCCTTCATGCCACATCGGATATAGGAAAATTCTGAGGATAAGGACTAAAACGCAACACTAAAACGACTCATGCGGAACCTTGTACCCCGAGGTACCCGACGTGACACAACAACACAAGAGGCGAAACAAGCAACGTAATTTATCACTAAATTAACACTATAGGAATGCTCAGCCGAGACATGTTCCTTCTTTCTCGACCATAGTAAGTGTTCTAATAACTTGTTTACTTGTTTCCATATTTGTTTTCTGAGGTGATCTCATGAACACACTTTTTTTCGGGAGTCAGGATTTTTAAAGTCGGGTCCTCTGCGTTTATGGTCCTTGTGAAGGCAGAATAGTTTCTTCTCCAACTTCTTTCCCTTTTTGCTTTGATTGTCCGCTGATTAACAAAATGACCATGCATGCCTTGAGTGGGCCAGTATTTATTATGCTAATAAGATCCGAATGTCATTTGGAACATTGCTGACCCAAATAGGCAGTAACGATGGAGTTTATTGCCAATCATCATTCATAAATGCTCCCCCCAGTTGTTCTGTTTCGCTATTATATCCCCGTATTGCATCAGAAGGAGAGATCCAGATTATTTACTGACCATATAAGACAGACAAATGTAGAGTCTGACCCCTCACAATCCACAAGTTCACAGCCTCTATGAGACCACATTGTAAAATTGACGGCCTCATTTTACGGCGGTTATGTTTCACCGATGACAAATATCACCTTGTGCAGTGGATTTTAACGCCGTAAATCTGCACATGCTCCGCAGAGAGGAGCCATAAACCACGAGAGGCTTCACTCTCCTTGAATAACAATCACCCAACTGGAGGAGTCTGCCTAGTTCACACTGCTATAACTTTCCAAGTTCACACACACACACACACTCAAAGACAGATAGACAGACAGAGGGAAATAGAGAGAGAGATGCATGGTTGTAGATAAAATGGAGCAAGTTACTGAATTTTGAATACATAATCCATCTTGACTGATGCTGCATAGACCTTTGTAGTGTATCTGTAAATTAAAATAAGTAGTAGTCATTAAGACTGCCAGACACTGATGGAAATTTAAAGCTGCAAAAGCTCATTTGTGTAATTTGCAGTAGCGATATGACTGAGCTGGTGCCGCTGTTCTTGGCAGATGTTTTCATTAGAAATTCTCCGTCTCATAATTATTTGTCATAACAATATGTGGAGGGAGTTTCTAATTTACTCGGCAGAGCCCATTTGAATGGCGCTCCTAGTGCTTTTAGATGTACAGTAACCGGGAGGGCGGTGTATTGTTTTCTTGTGGCATTGTGGAGACACGGCACTGTGGGCCTTGGGATAGAATTTCATCACATCCTCCAATGCCTACAGGTGGTTTTGTATCCCCTCAGGAAAGGCAGACTTTGTCTAGAGCGCAGCTATCTTTCTTTTTCTTTTTTTTTTTAGCCTTTGGAACTCAATAGGATTTTTTAATGAAGGGACCATCTGCTCAACCCAGCCCTCATCTGTTCAGCGGCTCATGTATATCTCATCGAGCACCCACACATCTAAAAATACTTTAACAAAATGACTTAGTCTTCCTAGCCCACCACATGCAAGCTCCTTGGCCACATAATTAGTACAGGACTGCATATCCATCAAGTCTTTGACGAGAGCATATTTGATGTGACAAGGAACAGTAAGCCCATCTAAAGGCAATTTAACGGAGCAGAAAAATATTGGAAATTTCTAGGAGGCGAGGGGAAAAAAGAATAGGGTAATTCATTACCCAGCCAAGGTGAAAAGTGTATAATATCTGCTTGATTGCACTATGGAGCCACACTGATTGGGAAAGAGAAAGCAATTACCATTTGATTTGGTGATAAATTAACTGCAGTGAGAAGTGTTTGTTCTTTACGAGCTATGCAAGTGTTATGCATTGAAGCTCTGATGTAATTAGAATTAGTCTGTCATTATCACCCTTCTTGTCAGTGCCACGCACTGAAGGAATATCTCAGTGAGAAGTGAAAATGTGTGCACTATTGGCATGAATGTGAAAATCCATTCATCATACATCATCAATTCGCAATGTCCTTCATTTGTAACTTGAAAGGCAGAGACATTTATGATGGGGACGTCCAAGGATTTTGAGGGGGATATTTATCTCCGATTTCTTCAGGAACTTGGAGTTAAACATCCCTCTTGCTCTGGTGCAATAGCCTACTATGTGAAATTTCAATCTTTGTCTAATCCAAAAAACCTACTGTATGGTTTCATTCAAGCTCTCACAAATCGACTGCTTCTCTCACTTGTGCTGCATGGTTCTCTCTCAAATGCCAGTTCACACCCTTGGTGGTCCGGGCCCACTTCAAGAGATACTGTAAGACTGCGCAAAAAGGCTGGTTTTAAAATGTGTGCACAAGGCAGACAGCTAGATGAATTAGAGGAGATGCATGTGGTGTGGGATTTAAAAATAAGTATAACTCGAGGACTGCACATACTGTACTGTTCAGGTCTGGTCATAACTGTTAATCAGAGAAAAACGCCTCAAAGATCACAGTATCTGCATAATTAAAGCAGATGGCCTTTCACAGTAGTGCTTGTTTGTGGAAATCCATTGTTGGCTGTGATTAGACCTTGTCTTAAGGATCCTCTGAAAGGATTTGGATAATAAGTTTACCTGCACATAATTAAAGTGATTGCTCCTGCTGGGGCAGGAAAATAAAATAATTATTGCAGCACCCTGCAGCTCATGAAAACAGATATTAAAATTAAGCAGCCTCAACGCTAGAAAATCACCTACCCCTAGCTTTTAATACTGGCATATACTGTAAAGGCAAGCAGCTGTGGTGAGGCAGTCAGGAAGTTACAAGCTGACGGTAGTCTGCAGGGCAACTAGCATCTGTGAAGGTTACAGTAGGTGGTGGACTAATGATGCGTTCCAGTGCCCATTCAAACCAATGGGACATGGACCTCCAACTAAGAAAAGTGCACTGGAATGCCTGTTGAAGTGAAACCTTTTACCAGTGAATTTGGGGGAGCTCAGCCTACCCCAATCTCACCTAAATTAAGTCGGAGGATGATTCCATGCAAAAACATCCATGCTAACCACTATATCGTGCATCATAGCTATGGCTTAAACAGAAATACACAGTGAAATGAAAGCACAGGCGCATAGCAACTTGCTGCCAACACTGGTAAAATGTACCGAAGGTTCGCTTAGCCTTGGTCACAAGACATGGCCATTTTGAACAATGTTTCAAAACAGTGGTCACACGGCATGACTGTTTTGAACCAAGTTTTAAAGCTGTAACTTACACAGTTTCAGCATTTGTTCAGTTACATAATACATACTGTATTTCTTCATAACTGTTGTGTGAGTAAAAGGACTGAATGTCTTGTAAATTAATAGATGTAATGTGTGACTGCTAGCTGTCTTTCACATTGGAATCTATGATATGATAGCTAGCTTTTTCCCCTGAAGAAAGGGTGTAATGCATAGAAATTTGTCTTTATAAAGATGATTTATTACTAGTACAACTTGTAAACATTTTCACCATAACAACCGGTTTTAGTGAAACAAAATTGCTTAACTGGTAGCTTTGGCACAGTGTGCAGACCTGTGCCAAGTCCGGTTGGAAATTTGAATCTGCATCTCCATAAAGTTGGTCAGCAGCCGGAGGCATGAAGTGCTCTAAAACTTCCTGGTAGACGGCAACGTTGACCCTGGACATTGCACCCCAAACCATCACTGGCTGTTAAAAAATGTACACTGGACTTCAAGAAACGTGGATTCTGTGCCTCTCCTCTCTTCCTCCAGACTCTGGGACCTTGATTCCAAAGTAAATGCAAAATTGACTTTCATCATAGAAGAGTGCTTGACACAAGGAATGCAACAGCTGAAACCCATGTCTTGCATATGTCTGTGCATGGTGGTTCTTGAAGCACTGACTCCAACTGCAGTCCACTCTTTGTGAATCTCCCCCACATTTTTAAATGGATTTTGCTTCACAATCCTCTCCGGTGTGCGGTTATCCCTATTGCTTGTGCACTTTTTTCTACCACATCATTTCCTTTCCTTCGCCACTCTAATTTGCTTGGACACAGAGCTCTGTGAACAGCCAGCCTCTTTAGCAATGACCTTTGTGACCCTTGTGCAAGGTGTCAATGGTTGTCTTTTGGATACCCCCCCCCAGTGGCATCTCCAGACGAGTGTAAGTTAGTCAGGAGTTCTAGTATCTAGTTAAAGGTGCTCTAAGTGCTCTAAGTGATGCAGCAGTTTCTAAGCTAAAACTTTTTTTGTAACATACAGCAAACATCACCTCACCATCCGTCTGTGCCCTGGATATACTGGACAGACCAGGCTCCAAAAAAACAACTTGGTCCAACATGGACCATAAAAACATAATAAACTGTTCCAGCCAATCACCAACTTGATGCGCATTTAGGAGAGTTGCAATCGTGCAGGAAGATGGGGGAGGAAGTAGCGAGCTAACTCTCTGCTTGGTTTGAACATCAACAGAAGTGGCATTACCCAACATTGCTTAGAACACGATTAAGGGGAAAAATTAGAAGTAACATCAAAAAGGCTCTTGGCATAAAAGTCCAAATCCAGGCATTCAAGTGGACTTAAATGGCAAAACCCATTATTTTATTGGGCTACAAGCATATATTAAAAAAAAAAATACCAACACATCGGATATAGGTTATGCATCATCAACTCACACACTGAGCCTTTCGGCTGTTAGACTGCCACTGTATAGCCTAAGTGCCAGTTGCTTCCTTGGGTTTTCACATGGTGCGTGTAACAGGCACAGCGTAGACCCATTCAATTATGATGCAATGAGCGACATGCCATTTCACATAGTAATTATACAGCAGGATGGGTGGGTGTTCCACTGCAGACACAAAAATAAATTGTTTGCCTAAGGATGTGCGTGGGGGTGGGGTGGAGGGCGTGAGTGCTCTGACATTCTTGGACTGATCATTATTTTCTTTTATAATTATATGCACGCACATCCATTGACGCTGAAATAAATAAACCTTTTAGTTAATGTGCTGTGTGGCACCTTAGTAAGCTGTTTCCACGTGAAGAAAACTGTATTTGCAGTTCCAATGCATGTTCCTTTTATCTTGCACTTCAGATAAATATTTACACCCATATCCTCAGTCTGAGGGGAAGGTGGGGGGGGGGGGGGGGGGGATTGTACGTGAACGACAGCAAAACACCCAGGAGGTGCTTTTGATTCTTTGGCTCTAATAAACTTTATTTACCTTAGAACTATGTTATTACGAAAAGTCTGCAGGCCTGGGAGCTTTGCACTGCATTCGCAGAACCTTCAGAAATCCTCTGAGCCCTGGTTAAGCATGGGAGAGATGAAAGCCATGGATAAACCCCAATAGTTGCCATTCAAATCAATGCTGCAGCAGCCTGCATCCACTGTGATAAGGGAGAGAGGACACTGCACAGGCCTCCAGAGCACGGAGAAAATAACTCTCCGCTTTAGGCCCCAATCGAAAATACATCTCCTGCCTGAGTTTTACACAGCCAGCCAATCAATGCCTTAAAACTTCAAAGTCTGCCATCGCCAAGCTGCTGCCATATAATCAAATATCGACAGAAGAGTTTTTCAAGGTGATGGGTGCAGATTTGAGACAATAAGCATTCCTCGCCCACAGTGGAAGATTTACAATCCAGTTACGGCAATAATGTTAAATCCATGAAATGAGATATAAGACACCATCTCAAAATGAATGAACCCATATGCTTTTATCACTTTTTATGGAGAGAGAGAGGGAGGTGGGGGGTGGACAGGCTTTTTGGTAGGGACAAGGTCAAAACTTCTAACTGCTAATTTATCAGGCTCTCGCAGGAAGCTGACTTTACTAAATGATAATGAAGAGGATATAAATATTCAGGTGACTGAAAGGGGAGACATGAAGCTACAGACAATGAGGGGCATATATGCGGGTGCCACGCACATAATACTGCATGTCATAAATATTCACAGTCAAATTTGCTGCAGTATACTTCGCATCCATTTTAAAGCTTAATCGTTTGTCGGGCCAATTTCAAGGGTAGAGGATGCACAATAATTGTCTAACATGTCTAGCCTGCTGTTTTACAAACAGGTTACTGTATGTATCATTGAGATACAGTAGCGTGTGCATGCTTTGATCATATTTGTCTCAGAATTTCAAGAGATGTTGTGTGTTGTGAGTCAGTGTTGTGAGTCACTTGTGTGTAGTGCTGCAGGGTCATGTTAAGTGCATTCTGTGCCCAGGGCAATAACAGCTTAAGTGCTCCAATAAAGAACACTTTGATAAGAAAACCTGTAAATTTAGAGTAAATTTATTGTAAATGGCCGCCCTCCCCCTTCCCCACCACGTCCAACGTGCTTGCATAAAACATCTCCCCCTGAACTGGAGGCAAGATGAATACTGCCACCAAGATTGTATGTTATCCTATAATCTATCGCTCTGACATTTTCTGAATTAATGGTCCTTCCTGTTATGACAAGGGGAGCTGTATTCAAAAAGTCAGTTTTGGGACTGTCTGCAGGGCTGACAGACACATTAAAAATGACAAATGACATTGCCAAGAGGCTTCATTATGTGGTACTGAAGCAAATGGGATACGAGCATTTCCTTGTTAGAGGGGGGGAAAGCAGTTGTAGCTTAAACTGGTCATTCGTGTGAGCTCTGATGGATACCGCAGATGAACCCACTTCTGGGATCGTTCGATACCTCTGGCATGGCCTCTGTGACCTGAATCCCTGACCGGTCAAGGTCACTGCCAGTCAATCCTACCATTGTATGTTAGGGCTTTGACTCAGAACTTCGTTATTCGAATATAATTCGAATTTTTGAAAAATATATGATATTCGAACGAATTTTAGGCAGCTCTTAATATTCGAACCTGTTATGAGCATTATTTTTTTGTACATGTGTTTGCATGCAAACGTGGTTTTCAGATTCAGCGGCTTTCTCACATCTGGTAAAGTCGTGAATCATGAGCTCATAGACCTCTGAAGTTCGCCTACAAAAAGGATCCAGAGCTGCCATCTTTGCCCATATAAGGAGATCCGGGAGTTAATTGAAGCTAACTGCCTATGGCAAGTTGCATGGTAAGTTAGCTCTGGGGTAGCAAAGATCAAAGTGTGCCGTCTTCACCTACCAAAGATCACAGTATCCACTAGACAGCAGTGGACAAAACTGTAGTGAAAAAACGTCTGCATTTCCAATGTCATCATCCCCGCGAGAGTTTAACAGGTGCGATAATTGAAAATCCCCATGTTATTTTCCCATAGAAAAAATCTCAAGATACCGGATCTCCTTATTTGGGCAAAGATGGTGGCTTTTTTGTAGGCGAACTTCAGAGGTCTATTAGCAAGGCTATTCATGGGTTTCATCAGGTCCCTCTCCACAGGTGTACTAATCAAGCACTATGTAGTCTGGATTGATAATCAAGGTGCTTGATTTTATACACCTGTGGAAAGGGACCTGATGAAACCCATGAATAGGCTTACTCATCTGGGCTCCTGTAGGCGATGTTAGCGAGTGGTTTGACTAGCCTATTCAGTTTCCCCACGTGTGTGTAAGTTTCAAGGTAAGCTAATAGTAACTTCCTCATTGGGACAGGCCCTTTTAAGTCTTGGAGTTGGAAGACATTGGTATTGAGATAGTCAATCAACTTGAATGCATGCAAGAGTTTTAATCTGTGCAGCATGCTAATCATGCTAACCGGATAATTTAGCTTGTTGTCTTCTATGCGTCATTGCTTTCACGATTGTGAATGTTTAGGATGCATGTCGAGGGACAGGTGTCCATTGAGCGCGCACGAGGGAGGACGAGAGAAAACGGGCCATGGATAATGAGTTTAGGCTACTTAGGCTATACTGTTTGGTAAAGTTGTATGCATAGTGCCTCCACCTGAACAGCGTATGTCGGTGCAATCAAGCTTCCAGGGATCTTGTTTTCATGCAGACAGACGCGGTCTGCACGGAGTGGAGTGAAGGGGCTGTGTGTGTGTGTGTGTGTGTGTGTGTGTGTGTGTGTGTGTGTGTGTGTGTGTGTGTGTGTGTGTGTGTGTGTGTGTGTGTGTGTGTGTGTGTGTGTGTGTGTGTGTGTGTGTGTGTGTGTGTGTGTGTGTGTGTGTGTGTGTGTGTGTGTGTGTGTGTGTGTGTGTGTGTGTGTGTGTGTGTGTGTGTGTGTGTGTGTGTGTGTGTGTGTGTGAGAGACACAGACGCATGAGTGACAGAGAGACGGAGGGAGAGCAGGAAAAGGAAATTCAGCTTAATGAATGCTGCGTGTTTTTCCAATAGCATAAAAATAATGGTCAAAATATTATTAACAAATATTCGAATACATTCGAAGTTTGATATTAATAACCAAACGAACTTCGAATACGATTTTTGGCCAAAAGTCAAAGCCCTATTGTATGTGTTCTATGGGCGCACTGTACAATCTCAAGGTTGGGAGAGAAGCTTGGTACCCAGTTGAGTTTTTGTAGCAATTTAATATTCAGTATGGGAATTTAACATCAGAGTTTGTATACTTATGCTCTTTATTTCAATGAAGAACATTTATTTATTCATTCATTTATTTATTATTCATTCACAAAGAAAACGGAGAAGGATTTTTTTCTCATTTTTATTTTAATTAAGGCATAAAAATCTGTTTCCAAAAGATGACTTTTACTTCTCTTTTTAGTCAACTTAGCATGGGTTCATAAACTTATGAGCACAACTGTATAATAAGAACCTAATGTTCTTACTCGGGGTCTGTAGCTTTCACACTGGCAGTGTATAGCAGCTTCTGAAGAGTATCATCAGACAGTAGTTGAGCCATTTGGCATATAACTCATATGCCAATAAACCTTTATGGTACGTGATAAGACAGTGCTGGAGTTTTACTCTTTATGTAACCCTGTGAAGAGTGGAGGAACCACTATATTTGCCTAATAGAATTTATTACCTTATCAGTAACCTGCCACTGCACAGACTATAAATACCAATGCAAGTCTCCGTGTGATCACGAGGATGCCATTTATGTCATTTAGCCGGGTTATGATGATGACAAAATGTATTACCGCAGGGGTGGTATCAGACAAAAGAGTATTACAAAACCACCACTGACTTGTCATGAAGGCCACATCAGATAAACATATTTTAAGATAACGAGATGATCCGTATGTCTCACAAGATGGATAGATGGACGCGTACACTTTATATTGCAGAATATTACCTAATACAGCTCGCCGAAGGTGTAATAAACTGTCAAAGGAACTTGGTGAAATGAAAAGATATTGAGGGCACTGACTGGTATGTTATCGTTTTTGGTACCGATTTCCCTATGTGTTATTTCAGTACTTTCTCCCAGGAAATTAAAATGGCATGCTAAATTTTGAGAAATAGCAGGTCAACTCCCACAGTTGTACCTGACAGCATGAGAAATGTGGCAGCCGACCCTCTGATTTAGCGAGACGAAAAATAGGTTGTTCCATTGGAAATGAATAACTAAATCTCTAACTCTGTGACAGTAGGCCCTGAGGGAGACCCCCCCCCCCTTTACAGCTCTGGCATTTCAACCTTTTTGGAGGTAGCAGATCTATTGAATTTCAATTTTTTTCCTCCCTTTTTGGGAGAGAATAGCCGCGAGGTAGAATACGCTTGACACAAGCACGTCCATAAAATGCAATGATGTCTGTATGAGGCACGGTGGGAGGGCAAAGGTGGCCTGTGCTTCTGGGTACCTACTGAATGTTCACACTGTTAGGACATGGACATCTATCCAAGGCACAATTCATAGTGTATCATCGAATCTCACTCTTTCTTTTACTCGAATGAAGAGTTGTACAGAGTTACTTGAGTTGTGTTTTGCTCAGCTCTCTCTTTCTCTTTGAATGTGTGTGTGTGTGTGTGTGTGTGTGTGTGTGTGCGCGTGTGCGTGCGCGTGTGCGTGTGCGTGTGTGTGTGTGTCCGTGCACATATTTGAGCAGCTGCTTAACTTCCATTTAGCATCACTGCTGGTACTTACAACATACTGTAGGTGTATATATAGCGAGCATTTTTAAATGTGTCTGTGCATTTGTGTATCTGTATTTACAGCACATATACGTAGGTGTATAGCAAGTATTTTTGAATGTGTGTGTGTGTGTGTGTGTATCTGTATCTGAGTTAGTGTGGGGCACATCACTGAGGTGTGAATACTTGCAGCTGAAGATTTCCTCCCGGTGAGGCGTCAGTCCAGGTGAGGGTGAGTGCTGCTCTCATTACTCTTCATTAGAAATGGCTGCAGCCCTCGGTGGAGCTGCGCGTGGTGGGGGAAGGAGGCGGGCGCCACTGCAGCAGCTCTCCTCAGCTCCTCAGCCCTCCAACCCTGAGCCTGATAACGAGCCCATCAGCAGCACACGCCGGAGGACCAGGCACGGGTCACAGCAGCCACAACACCCCACACCAGTGGAACACGCTTTCTTACGACCTCCTTCCTTCCCACCTTATCTCGCTCTCCTTTCTCTCTCTCTCGCTCTGCCTTTCACTCTCACTCTCATTCTCTTGTTTCTTTATGGTATGCTGTCTTCTTTACTTTTTTCTGTGTGTCTACACCTCTCTCTCTCCCTCTCTCTCTTCTCTCTCTCTCTCCTCTCCAGCCTCCAGGATAGATGAAGGCCACAGGTCTCTGCCCCTCTCCCCTCTGACACTCATTTGACATGTCTGTCTGCTGAAGCCTGCCCTCATCTCTGGTGGCCCATTGCTCTGAGGTCGTTTGTCTCAGTCAGACAGGAGCAGCCCTAATCGCACACCTCTCTCTCTAAGGAGCCACGGACCAGACCTGTGCTCTCACAGTCTGAACTTACACAGATACACTTCTGGCAAAGTCCAGCCAAACAAACTTTTAAAACTCACATTGGAATTACTTCATAGCCTGGGTGAATCCAGACGAACCTGTTGGCAAATTTGAATTTTAGGAAGTCTAGAGGCCCTCCTATCGAAGCCAATTTCCAAATGACCCAAAGGAACCAATCATACCGGCTTACCTTACCGTGGGTCTGAGAGAAGCACAGTTTCAATCCTCTATATATTGTGTTTTTGTACATATAGCAGAATTGACAATAAAGTTGGCTTTGACTTATCTAGCATGAGGGGCTTGATATGACAATCAGAGGAGAATTAGCAGCATTGTTCAACACCACCAATGGCGGCAAGTAGTTGACTGGTCGACAGCTATTCTGAAAAAGACTTATAAAAATCAGGGAAAATGTTGTGAAATCCCAAATATTGTCCTTGGAATTGAGTAAACTGCATTTACTGTAAAACCTGTGTTTACAGTGTGACAGTTTACATGGTAGTTGTTACAAGAGAGATGTGCTTGCTGTACTTATTACGATTTCATAAAAATGTAATACAATTTCACTGCTGGTTACAGCCCTTGGAAATTGGAAGTGAATGAATGTAACCCAAACTCATTCTCAGTAACTGAGACTAGCTGTTAGCTATCCAGGCTAATTAATTCAGTAATGTACTCACAAATTTGAATGCAATAAGTGCAAACAGGATGTAATCTTGGTCAAAGAAAAGCAAAACAAAAACTGTTGTATTTATCTACCTGGTGAAACGCATGCCTTGTTCTCTGATGGGTGGTCTATGCTGCTGGCATTCTTTGTCTGTTACACAGGTTGACAGTTCCCCTGCTATGCTCCTGAGAGCAGAGCTTGTTTTCCCCTGCAGGGGCATTCTGCAGGTTCACCCAAACTTCCCCACACAGATGCGCGTGTAATTAAGAGGCACACAAACACGCCCAGGCATCCAGGCACACACATCCAGCATCTCACACACATGCATGTACACATGCCCACTCACAGACACTGTGCTGTAGATGGATGTGTAAACCATCCCAAGAGCTCTGGAAGCACAATCCACCAGTGCAGTTATTCTGGAAGTTCGAGAGAGAGAGAGAGAGAGAGAGAGAAAGGGATGGAGAGAGAGAGAGAGAGAGAGGGATGGAGAGAGAGAGAGAGAGCATTCTCAGACCACTGGAGCGGAGAATCGGCCTGTCCTGTGCACTCTTCTGTTCCATCTCTTTGGCTGCAAGGGTCAGACAGATCGGATTGAGGAGAAGGAAGGTGTAGGGAAGGAAGAGTGAGAGGGCAGAGAGGAGATAGAGAGCGGAGGGGAGAGAGAGAGGGAGGGAGGGAGGGAGGAAAAGAGAGGGAGTGAGAGAGAGGAAAGGGAACATGTGAATTGTGGAGGGACCCTCCTGTCACTGACAACATCTGCCACCTGACAGCAGTGTGATGGATGGTTCCAGATTTTCATTACCGAACAGTAAAACATTTGAACTATAAATCTCTCACATTGTACAGAGCAAGGCACCCTACTGCCAGATAGAGAAATGTGCGCAAGCGAAGGCTTTTTGAAAAGCTTTTCATACAGGTCATAAAGGAGCAAACTAGATTTAGTGCTACATTTCTCTACACACTTTTAAAGAATGCTTTGAAAAATCAAAAATCATCAAATTCAAGGTGTTGATATGGACTGCACTGGATGCTGTAGGCTCATTCATGTACAGTACATCCTTACAGTACAGGTCTAGGTTTCAATTGCTCTGATAATTACTAGAATGCAAGCTACAGTTTGCTTGAACCATTCCTAGCTCCTATTAGCTCCATTGTTGCCATGCTATGAAAGAGGTAAGTATTTTAGTTTCTATGCTTTGTAAGTGTGTTTCTATGCCAGAAGCTCACACGTAAGGAAAGTTTCCATGGCCTGCCAGGGTGTTACTCAGGGAAATCAACCCCTTAGCATGTCAGCGCTGCTTTGCTCAGCTGTCATTGGTGACTTGGCAACTTGGCAGAGGGTCACATGTAATGGTGATTGTGTCATATAGTCTTACAGCTGGGCTACACCAGATGTGGAGCTAAAGCGCTCCATGATATATGCTATAATGCCACTGTCATGTCTGGTGTAGCCAGCTCCATTGATTATAGTGGAGGCTAATTGTTGCAGCATACTGTACACTACTGCGAACAGAATGCTTCAATGACTTGCATGGTGTAGCCTACCCATTATAAGTCATCTTGGACAAAGAGGAGTGATTGCTGGACAAAGCTCTGTGGAACTCCCTGTAGGTCACACAAGGTAAACTAGAAAAGCACTCAGAGAGCGCAGACCTCTGCCTGTATTGTTCCTCCTAGGTTGTCATTCATTTGAACCTAAAGCTCCTCTCAGAATCCATCCATCACTTTTTGAGTTATCTTGCTAACAAACAGACAAACAGACAGACAAACAAACAAACCCAGATGAAAACATAACAATTCTCCATCCCTCCAGTGCCTCTAACAGACAGGCATTCCTGATGTGTAATGACCAGCATCTTGATTTGGAGACAACACAAACTCGATGTTACAAACTTTCAGTCAACAGACTATAGGCGTGAGGCATGAGGTTGCAGTAAGCCTCTATATTTTTGTTCTGAGAAGCAGCTGTTCTTTGTGACCTCTTTTCCTCCCCACAAATAAAGTTTTCAGTCATGAGTTAGAGTGTAGCCTCTGACACACATCAAGCAACACCTTATCCCTCCCTCTCTAACAGTGTAGTGTCGCAAGTCTCCCTCAACTTGCAAAACTGTCTCCAATTTCTCCAAAACTATACTTTAACATCTAAAGAAGCGAATTTCCAATCCACCGACTCCTTCCTTAGACCCTGACAGAGTCAATTTGAGGCAAGCAACTGGCATTTCAATTCTAATTGCTCCAGTTAAGCTTTGCCTCAGTATTAAACTTACCGTACCAGTGGTCAATCATACAATTGTACAACCATAACCAAGCCTGGGTTATTAAAATGTTAAAAACAAGCCACCCAAAGTAGGAACTACTGAACCGCAAATAATTTGCGGAGGTGACACTGCCCATTTACAATAAAACAAACAGTAAAAGAGAAAATTGATATGCAATTAGAGAAACCATTGTTTTACTCCACAATGACAGATCTCTGGTCTAGCAGAACCATGCCACCATATCTGAGCCTGAGAGCTCGTTTTATTGATGGGGACTGGACGCTGAGCAGTATCTGCCTCCAGATGCCCTTCCCCGATGGCCATATAGGGGAACTAATAGCTCAAAGGCTGAAAGAATCTTTGGTGTCCTGGAAGAAAGCCATATGGAGTGCATGACCTTCCAGCCTGGTCTCACAGAATTCTGTGAAATGTACACGGACCCTTAACTAAAAATCTGTGCCAGTTTCACGGATTTGCCTTAAATTCTGTGTTGGGCTCACGGAATTAATTTCTATGTATGTTAATGGCAAGCAGCATCCGTGGTCCACCCACAGATTCCTTAACTGCATCGGAATCACTACAAATCCGTGGACGGACCACAGAGGTAACAACAGTGCAATTGAATGGCTTTTATTCCCGTGGTCACCTCACGGGTTGTTTCAAAACTTGCGCTCTCCAAATTGGCGTGGTTTAAACGTGGCCTGTAGGTTTATGGTAGCCTATTGTTTAGAAAGTAAATAAACTTCACTTTATTATATTTTTGTTGTTCACTTTGGCTGATCAGACGTCAACTCGACATTAAG
>NC_084995.1:19588038-19590538 GCF_963854185.1 Sardina pilchardus | reverse complement strand
GTTGGGTATGAAAACCATAACAGGATTTAACATGAAGGAGGGAAGTCTTGATCGGGCAAATGAACTGAACATGTGTTTCAGCTGGTTCAGTACAGGGCACTCTGTTGCGTCCCCCAGCTACACAGACCCTACATCCTCCACACTCATACTACGGGGGCCTCTCTCATTCATCTTTTTATACATCTTTATACACTTCCTTCCTCGGTCCTCGTTCCCACCGATCTAGATAAAAAATGATGGGGCAGCAATAATGGGATAGTCTATCCAGTGTAAGTTATAGATCAGTGGGAACAACCCTGGAGGACCGAGCATCGAGGAGAGAGGTTGAGAGGCACCCTATGTTCTCTTGCAAGCCACTTCAGTGGTTGTAGCTTAAGATCACTGCCTCTCCCCATATCCCTCCATCCCTCCCACCATGGACATCACCTGGTCAGGCTGAGCCAACATCATACCCATCCCCCTCCATCTCTCTAACATGTTTGTCTGTATCCATGGGCCAGGTGAAGCTTGGCGGTATTCTACAGCACCTTTTTAGCCAGGGGAGGGTGCTTATACTGTAGAGGACATGTTGCCTTGTTCTAGTCCCGAGAAATACCTTTTCCATCTGCCCTCAATGACTATAGACTGCTTGTCTTAACATTGTACATCATGAAGGTACTAAAGAGACTGGTCTTGGCCCTCTTGAGATCATAGATGACCTGCTACTTGGACCCATTACAGTTCACATACTGACCAGGGGTGGGTGTTATGCCACAATCTACCTGCTCCGCAGAACACACTCTCACCTGGACAGGACTAGCAGCACTGTGAGACACCTCCACAACCTCATGGATTATTAAGTGCATAATGGATAGACCCCAGGTTGTGCAACTGAAAGGCTGTGTGTCTGGGCAAATGGTCAGTGGTGTAGGAACACTACAGGGGAGTATGCTGTGTCCTTTCTTCTTCACATTACACCTCAGCCTTCCAGTATAACTCTGAGTCATGTCACCTGCAGAGGTTCTCAGGTTATTCAGCAGTTGTGGGGTGTGTCAGTGATGGTGGGGAGGCAGAGTAAAGGCAACTGTTGGACCACTTTGTGATATGGTGCAGGAGCAACCACCTTGTCTTGTATGTGGCTATGCACTTACCATACTCATCCCTCCACTTCCATCATGCCTCTTCCTCCTATACTGGAGTACTATAGTACTAGTATTGACTGATTCAGTGGTACAGTATTCCTATCCCCTGCATAAATATCATCCTACAAATACCTGGGTGTTTAAATTGACAACATACTGGACTGTAACTATGACACAGAGGCTGTCTACAAGAAGGGTCAGCACAAACTGTATGTCTTACTTAACTTGGATCCCATATTTGCTAATCCAGGGTTTATGTGATAGGTCTGTCAGGCCTTTGTAGGTGTGACTATTATTTCATAATACACATGACAATGACAATAGGTTCATTTAACCTTGACCTTGTTGGTCCTAAACAGAGTGCAGTCAGTCAGTGGTCAGACTCAGAACACATCAAAATAAATCAGTGAGACTCCTTTAAAGAGGTTTTATTGTGCCTTGTACACTGATACATGGAAAGGGAAATAAGACCAAGTACTCAAGGCCCATCAATACAAATAAATCACAACACAATATCTTAAGTCAATAAATATAATAAGATCAAAAATGTATCTGGTAACAATTTCCAGTATGATTTAAAGAAACTAATTTTTAAGTGCAAAAACAATGATAAGCACTCAGGATGGCATCATGTTGGGTGTGATTCTGGAATGTTCAGTCTAAGTGTACAAATAGTATTGCTCAAGCCAATAGCATATTCCTGCAAACAGCTGTTTGCGCGTGGAACGCATGATGTGTATTTCATCAGTTACCATGGGTGTGGGATGTAACTACCCATTGCAGTAAACCACAGGATGTGAGGATGCACAGGATGTGACCTAGCTCCTGGATAACCCCCACAGACACACAGACAGACAGACAGACAGACAGACAGACAGACAGACAGACAGACACACAGACACACAGACACACAGACACACAGACACACAGACACACAGACACACAGACACACAGACACACAGACACACAGACACACAGACACACACACACACACACACACACACACACACACACACACACACACACACACACACACACACACACACACACACACACACACACACACCCCGACGTTCTCCAAGGACTGCATGATGATTATGTTAACTCAAGAGCAGTCAGACATTGAAATCCTCGCTCTCCCAATGTCAGGAGACCCACAGATGAATGGAAACTGGTAGTGGAACACTTCTTTCTGTATGTGTACTGGTCAGGACATCAGGAGCAAATACCTGTGGAAAAAGTAGGTAAGTAGAGTAAAGTATGCAGAGGGGACAATTTTGAGATATGACTGGAACATACTGGAAGACCTTCCTTAAATATAATATCAACACACCTTTCTTTTTTTATCTAATTTTATAAAATTACACACCCATATCCCT
>NC_084995.1:19533038-19583038 GCF_963854185.1 Sardina pilchardus | reverse complement strand
TCGAGTTGACGTCTGATCAGCCAAAGTGAACAACAAAAATATAATAAAGTGAAGTTTATTTACTTTCTAAACAATAGGCTACCATAAACCTACAGGCAACGTTTAAACCACACCAATTTGGAGAGCGCAGGTTTTGAAACAACCCGTGAGGTGACCACGGGAATAAAAGCCATTCAATTGCACTGTTGTTACCTCTGTGGTCCGTCCACGGATTTGTAGTGATTCCGATGCAGTTAAGGAATCTGTGGGTGGACCACGGATGCTGCTTGCCATTGACATACATAGAAATTAATTCCGTGAGCCCAACACAGAATTTAAGGCAAATCCGTGAAACTGGCACAGATTTTTAGTTAAGGGTCCGTGTACATTTCACAGAATTCTGTGAGATCACGTTGGACCTTCAATAATGGGATGATATATGGTCTTTTGGACAAATATGTTCAAGGCCTTGACCCACCTTCAGTGCTTCAGAGATGGGCTTGCACAACAGCATAGTTAAGTAGGTTGTATAACGCATACTTAACTTGACCTATGGCCAATCTTAATTAACCACCCCCAGCCGGACAATAAATAACATTACACTGAAGCAAGTTCAAGACTACAAATGATAGAAAGAATCCTTGAATGAGAGAAGAAGGCCATTGGGAAGGTGCTGGGCTCCTTGTCAGGGGAAATGTACAGTATGTGAGCATTTCTCTCCTGAAACCAGTGCTCCACCTATTCAACAGCCTACTGAAGTCTGAGGAGGGAGAGACGGAGCACACAGTAACACAAAAGCAACACACTGGAGCATCACTATAGGAGAGGGCAACTGCAGAAGTACTCTGTTGGCTTGTATACCCAAGTGTATGTGGAAAGGACCCAAAAGTTCAAGGAAAACGTGCCCCAAGATGATCTTGAGTCAGTATCAGAGAGGGAGAAAGAAGCCAATGGCAGCTGCCGTCCAGGGGGAGACAGAATCGGAGCTGCACTGTTGGTCTCTGACACAGACCCGCACACAGACCCAATGACATGGTGGAGAGTGCAAGTCAAGACACCAATTTCCAAAGGCTCCGTAATTTGGCTAGAACATACACATCGATCCCATCAAGTGCCCCTGCAGTATATCTCTAGTAGAGGCAGCAGCATTCTGACATGCCAAAGGCCATGCCTCGAGCCAGAGATTTGCTTTCCTGCCAAGAAATCAGAAACCTTATAATAAAGCCAAGGATGAAAAAAAATGTATTCATTATATTGCTGTTTCGCACTGGACAGCGTCTGATTTCGACTATTGTTTGAATCCAACACAGCCGCCCGCATACAAGGGATTTAAAAAGTTAGTCCTCCCGTTAGTTTGTGGTGGTGTTCATGGTCATGACACTCTAATAACAGATGAAGGTTCACTTAATATTGTGTTATTGTTGCGCAGCAACACATTGTTGGAAAGAGAGCATATTGGAGACCTTTCTCTCTCATTTCTTGTAACATATCCATTATATTCTTTTTCCATTCATTTATTTCTTAAATTATTTTTGAGCATTTAGATTTTATTTCAACATAATTCCCATGCAAGTGCTGTGTGCAATAACACCCATACAAGTGCTGATTGCAATAGCACTCAGTTGCAAGTGTTACTTTCTTGTCACTGTTGTTGATTGCTGATGTTGCTCATGTACATACTGTACATGTAGTTTCTGTAAAATAGACCATTTTTGAATCCGGCCTTTTCTTGAGTTTTACACAGATTTTTTTGTTAATTAAAATTGTTAAACATCCATAGTGCTGGAAGATTGAACTTTTTGCCCACATCACCCAGCATATCTTACATAGAATAATGGACTAACAACAGACAAAATCTCCAAGGAGCTACAGTACAGTATACTGACAAGTCAATGTTTCACCATTCTCGCAAGACGTCTTCCGGTCAGCAATTCTTAAAGTTGCATTGCTGGTTCTCTCGGTAGCAACCCGTTACGTCTATGCTCTATGGCTATGCTAGGTGGTTGATTCCTCTATCACAAGTTCATTCAGCATCAAATTGACTTGGTAGAGGTTATAGAATATGTATGCTTAGGAAAACAGTAAACTTGAAAAAACAATAAACTTAACTTAGTATCATTAAGTGGCGCTGGAGCAGGGTGGTAATGTTTTCCTGGGTTGTTGATCAACGCAGCATGAATTATTGTAAGCGATGGAACCTCAATCATACTGTAGGTCTAGCATAACCATCTCATAAAAACATCATGGCAGATGTCATAAATCTTCCACAAACATTATTTTCCTTCACGTTACTATGCCATGCCACCAACATAAGTATACAATTACTATAACAAGCTATGGCTGCAAGCAGTGGCAATCCTCTACATCCTCTGTAATTATCTGTTATTATGACATTACACTTCATATCACTGGACAATAACAGTTAAGAAGAGAATTTGCAGGCCATGACATCTTCCATGATGTGTTTATATGATTATGTTAATCTTAAATTGTCTGTCTCTTGTTTAGACAGGCCTCAGCCCATCTCCGCTTTGATGGTTTAGTCCTGTCCCTGTGAATCAGAGGGACACCGGCTTACAAGGGTGAGGTCATCTGTAATTACAACCAATTAAAGTGTCCCACAAAGACAGAGCTCTAATTTACAACCTCTCATTAACGATGAAGAGACCCTGCTAATTGGACATAAATCCCTTGTAGCGCGCCGCCATGCTAGTCAACAGTTCGACAGGGTGGCCACCAGGAGAGTGGTGTGGTGCGTTGTGTGCTCGGTGAGAGTGACGGCGTTGATGTGTTACATAATGGCGCCATATGCTGCCTGTCATAGTTGGCAGGGGGTAGGGGACCGCTTCCCCACAGTCCCCTGTGAACATCCTCACGCAGACGTGCAGACCTGACAAACGCTACACACACCTCCTCTCCTCTTTGAAGCATGTGCCGTTCACTTTTCATTTTCCTGCTTATGAGTCTGAAAAGTCTTGTGTGTGATCCTGAGTTTCGAACTACCAACACTCCCCCCTCCACACATACACACACCACCACCACCTTCTCAGCCCGTTAGTAACATCCTCTGGAATGACATTTCCTAAAACTTCTCTCCAGCTCGTTTTGCATCTGGGCTTGCTGTGATATTGCTTCTCAGTCAGTGCTGCACAAAGTATGGTCTCTTTTCTTTATCTGTCCCAGAATCTTGACAACCACAATTAAAGCTTCCTTTGGCTGTCATCTGCCGGTGCAGGGAGCATTCACTTTCCATCAGTCTCTCTTCCGCACTGGCTGCCTGTGTGCCTGCCTGCCTGCCTGCCTCTCCTCTCTTTCCTCTCTCTCTCTCTGTCTCTCTTTCTCTCTCTCTCTCATGCTCATCCCACTCTTACGAGCACATTCTCATACATAGACACACACTCACAGAGGAAAGAGCCACCAGTTAGGCGGGGCCAAAATAGACCAGAAGTATATATTGCGTGCATATAGCGATTTGACATGGACACTTTCAATCCAGGTGAAGGATGCGTGATGTACATTGCTTGAAATTTAACTCAACCACTGGTGCCACTGACTTATATTGTAAAAGTTAGTGAGAAAAAGCAGTATTAAGTCTAAAAACTCGTCTGAAGTGAACTCGTCTGTGTCACCTGTCTGACCAAGGGGTTACTACCCCTTCACAGTAAGCCTTGTGTCATTCAACTAAATTTTGCCTTAATGGGGTTTTTTTCTGGGGGGAAAAATGCCCCCAGCTATAGTATGCGTCGCCCACCCACATATGTGTACACACACACACACACACACACACAAACACACACACACACACACACACACACACACACGCTCAGCTCCCTGGCGGAGTACTGCAGCTTGGGGGTTCAGTGTACATGTAACAGCTGTGCTGCTACAACCTTGTTACGGGTTTATGTCACTGTATCAAAGAGTAATAAGTGTGTACCAACACAGTTGATAACAGCTGCACTGCTACACCTTTGTTACTCTTGATAATGTGGAATAAACCTGTTAAGTGTACCAGTTAATTACTTGCATGCACATATGACATGTATGTTGTGTCTTTAATGTCTTGGAACATGTCTGCCATTACCATGTGTAGCACATGTATCAACTGTGTTGGTACACACTTATTACTCTTTGAAACAGTGGCATAAACACCGTAACAAGGTTGTAGCAGCACAGCGGTTACATGTACACTGAAGACAATCACCCCTTGACTGGAGTTAAGAATGGTTTGTATATCAAATCTTTCATGACCAGATTTACCCCATCCAGCAGGTCTAAGGTCAGCCCTTTGCCTCTGATGAAAAATGTAGGCAAATTGGCAAAGTTTTGTAAAAGCACTCAGTATACTGTATTACAATGTAACAACTGGTACTCACAAATACATAATGCAAGGACAATGACAATACCTGATAGTACTGTACATGTTGTTACACAGGCTACCTTAACTAGGTACAGTAGGTACACTGTAACAGCGATACCCTAAATTAAAGCGTTACCAGAACTTGTTATCTGCTGCAGAGTGCGGCTCCTCACACACACACCACAGAGCAGTGGCTCAGATAGACCTCTGCAGCCCAACTCCACTCCTCTCCTCTCCTTTCACCTCCAACACACACACACACACACACTCTTTCTCACACACACACACACACACACACACACACAGACACACACCTCCTTGCCTCTTGCACTCCCACCGTGTGGGTCCTCTGTACCTATTTTCACTCCTCTCTCGTTCAGCCCTCTTCATCTTCTCTGCTCCTCTCCTTCTCTCTTCTCCTCCTCTCTCCCCTCCTCTCCTCTCCTTTCCTCCTCTCCTCCTCCTTGCGTGATGCCTTGGCAGATGCTGGGGAGGAGGATCTGGGTTACTCTCCTCACGGCAACTCTCTTCTGTCTCTCCTCTGAGGCTCTCTCCAGCCCGAGGTGCACAGGGGCTCTTGAGAGGGGAAAAGTGTTTCAGCTCAGAATGATTCACACAGGACAGGTTGAGAATAAGAGCTCGAGTTATGGTGGGAGAGAAGGAGGTAGAGAGAAGGGGAGAGGGAGGGGAGAGGGAGAAGAAAAAAAATGTATGGTGTATGTCTTGCATTCTGCGTGCGACTTGCTTGTGTGTGTGTGTGTCTTGCAGGAAGGCACTGTGTGTTTGTGCATGTGTAAGTGAGGGTGTAGAATGAGCCATCTGCTCCACGCTGCAAATGCCTCGGCGGACTTTGCACTCTCTCGCTTGCCTCAGCTTGCCTTGCTAAATCACCATCCATCCAAAAGACAAATTATCAGCCAGTCACCCATTACAGGCAATAAACCATAATAAAACTTGACCTGAAAAGCAATGATATTGAAAATGCAATGCAAGATGGTTCAATACACTTAGTTCACTTAAAGTTGAAAAGCGTTGGCCTTCTACAGCATGAAGCCATATAAAGGAAGCCTATAAAAATTTTCCTTATTAACTCAAATCCCAAACCAAGGTCCTTTTGCAGTGTCTTTTAACATTATTGTTACAGTTGTATATGGAGGCTGATGGATCCAAAACACTCATCTCTCCTTCTAGTATCTTGAGGCACCACTATGAAGTGTGCACTCTATCTGTAGCCTGATGCAGTTTTCATGTTCCCGTGCTGTGCTTACCTGCTATTATATCTGAAGAGGGCTGTTTGTGCCTGTAATCCACTCAGCAGGTGCAACAGATGCATGTGCACAAGATGGCAACTTCCACAGAAATCCACCTGAGGAAGGTCTACATGACCGAAACGTTGTGCGAATAAATGTTTGTCGCACACGTAATAGTCAGTGTGTGGGACTTCTTCTATAAGTATTACCGGTAACCCTCCTCAGAACATCCACAGAGGTGATGTACAATGTACCCACAGACAAGTTCCTGCTATGTACTCTATAAGTTCCTGGAATGGATTATAAATTCCTAGTATGGACTCTGAGTTACTGGTGTGGACTCTTACATGCTCTAAGTGCTATCAGCACTGTCTTGTTTATCGCTGCTGGACTGGTGCTGGCATCAATCTCCGTGTCGCAGCCGATCCATTTACACCTCCAGAGACAGGAAGACGCTCTGGCTTACACGAGGCAGTGCTGAGGCCACCCAGCCCAGGGGACAGATCACTCTCCTGCCTGGCTCCACTGCGGCCCAGTTCACACTCACCACCGGAGCAGTCCCAGGAGACGCCATTTTAATGGAGCTACCTCATATTTTAAGCAGGACGCAGAGAGGCAGAGCGGGAGGTGATAGAGGGTGAACTGATTGGTCTTAAAGTAGAGCTGTTTCTATCTACTGCATGTACAGTTTAGCAAGCCCATGTCATGTTTGCATCATTAGAAGTAGCAACAGTATCACAGGTATAGCCTACTGTATGTGTGTCCTTGTGCTGGCTGAATCAACTTGCTGCTACTTGCTGCAGGAGAGAGACATCACGAGTAACATCTTTTCAGATCTCATCATTTAGACAGCGATTCATCTAAGCACATGCTAACTGGGCATTTGCACACATATGCACATTGCTGTTCTCGTGCCTAACATTTCCTCATTGCAGCCCCACACCAGCAGGCTGAGCATACATTATCTATCATGGAGCCTTGCGGCAAATTGAATCCTGTCATTCTGTGGGTGGTTTGTTGCCTGGAAGCATCCATCATCCCAGTGGTGGGGAAAGCTAACCATCCCATTGTTGTGACAGTGCTAATGACGATGCTGCTAGGACATCTCAATGTTTCGCTTCAAGGACGACTCTTCTTTGGGGAATGTGTATGTGTGTGTGTGTGTGTGTGTGTGTGTGTGTGTGTGTGTGTGTGTGTGTGTGTGTGTGTGTGTGTGTATGTGTGTGTATGTATGAGCCTGTGTGCTCACACATACATCTGTGTGTACTGTATGTGTGTGTGTGTGTGTGTGTGTGTGTGTGTGTGTGTGTGTGTGTGTGTGTGTGTGTGTGTGTGTGTGTGTGTTTGGGGTTTGGGGGGTTGTCAGGGCCTCAAAATGGCCTCTGACACTCTCTTTATTAAATATTGAATAGTCATTTGCACACAGAGAAGCCTTTAAAGATACAGGCAGAGAGATCCTTGAGTCTCAGAAACTCAGGAATTGAATCCGGGTGCCTCTTCATTTGTGAGAGAGGAGAGGAAGGTTAGTTTTCCACAGGCCTGAATGACGGGAAATTATGACAAAAATAGAAATAGTGGTTAGACCTCAATTTTGAACATTTGGAAATCTAATGTATTTTCTATATTATTTTACTATTATGTTACGTTCCCCAATACTGCAAAGTTGGTACATTGGGATTGAGCATCATGTGAGGTTAAGAGTCATTGTCTAAAAACTTTTAGAAAATCTGTTTCCTCTAGGTAGTGAAGAACTGAATACCGGTAGTTGTTTTCGAGGAGGCCACCGCGTGTAAGAAGTTATTTATTGGCCCAGTCTCACCTCTCGCTGATTTGCATATGATTCATTGCTTGGCTTTTGGGGAATACGAAGGAGCGATATATAGAATATTTTTCAACTATGCACCTTTCCCTTTGGGATGATGAATACAACTATAGATATTTTTGCAGGTCCTTGCTTAGATTAATGCATCCCAGAAAATATTAGTTTTGACAAGCAGTGTCATCTGGTTTATGATGAATCTTTAAAGTGCTCTTGTAAAATTACAAATATATTTACTGTAAATTGAAATAAGCAGATTGCTAAACTCTTTACGTGTTAAACTGTACAGACAGTAAAAAGAGGCTAGATAACTGCAGTGAGTTGAAGGTTATGAAAGCAAACCTTGGAAGTCTCCATTTTGTCCTCAGCAATGTCCCTGTGCAAACAGAGAGGAAAGGTTAAATTCTCATATTAATGTCTCACATCATGGCTCCACTGACTTCGCACACATCTCTATCAAAAGAAAAAAACCTTTTATCAAAAGGCCAGAGAGGTGACCACTTTCCTCTCTCCAAACAAACGTGTGTGTGTGTGCGCCGCGTGTACACACACACACACACACACACACACACACACACACACACACACACACACACACACACACACACACACACACACACACACACGCACGAACACACATTGGGGAATGCTACCATCAAATATGACTGCAATTTGTGGTGATCCAACAAACAACAAAACCCACAACCGTCATGAAAATTGCCTGCATGACAAGTCATATAATGAGGGCCTGAATAGGACTGGTGATTACTAGGCTGGGTAAACCCTGCCTGATCTGCTGGCGATTTGGATTTCGCCCTGCAGCTCGGGCTGGAAACCTGCACATCCATCTCTCCTGCTTTCTGTCCATGTTTGCTGGGTCCAATCACAAACTAGCTTATCCAAAAGGCGTACCTGGATCATTGGTCTGATCAGTTAAAGGACTATCCAAATGCGTACAGAGTCATTTGAACTTTGCCCACTGATCATGCCTTTTGTGCAGTAGAAATAAAGTGCAGACTCCCCAGATTAACGTTCAATCTTAAAGGATTGAGTTTAGTATGGTGATAGACAAGGTGATTGCATCATCACAACAAAAGGACAACAGTTATGTAAATGTAGTGACAGCTGTTATACTTGCTCAACATGAGGTTAATTGAAAGCCTTTTTATCAATTCCACCAATTTCATCATATTATTGGTGCTTACATTTGGAGACTACACACTTTTAAGATATGTCAAAACATTTACCACTTAATCAAAATGTTTATTTGAGCCAATTAAGATGTTCAGCACTCTAACCAGCAACACATTATTCATTATAAAAAGCATCAGTGGTTTGTTATCTAACCATTAGGCTTCAAAGTAAACATGGATTGGATTGTAAATTGCATTATTACACTGTAACATTTGTCTCAATAGCAAGTGTATTTCTGAAATGAGTGTGCACAGGGCAATAAGTCACAATGATTGGGGTTGGTTTGTAAACTGAATATGATGTGAAGAGCAAAGTGAGACCTTTTTCAGTCTCTGCATTTGTTTATCCTTTGTTTAAGTGTGTGCTTAACCTAGGAGAGAAAGAGAAGGAGGGATGGAGGGAGGGAGGGATGGAGGAGAGGTTCTCCTGGGACTCAATTAAATCCTACATGTCAGATGGGTCGCTGTCTGCCTCACTGCATTGGCTACTAATTACCTCCATTTGTTTTAACTCCTGTAATGATTCTCTGCATTTTGGTTACAAAACCCTTTGGTCTTTTGCAAGTCACCCTTTAACAATAATAAAAAAAAGAAAAGATGCATGGTGTTGTGATGGAAAGACGAGTTAATAGAGGCCAGCACCGACCCTGTTGATTGAGAACACATTATTCAAAAGCCGTGGTGGGATTGGGGAAGCCAAGGAGATGCAGTCTGAACAAAGGGAGCGGATCCACTGCCTGCACACAGAATGCAAAGGCTGGAGAGGCAAACCGGTACTGGGCCCAAGCCAGAGGGAGGCCATTATCGAGTTTGTACTCATCAGACTGGAAATAGTGGAGCGTCTCCTCCCCGCATCTCTCTCTGACACGCAGGCAAACATCAGACAAAGCTGCTACCGGCGCGGTCACGAGAAGCTCTTGGAACCCACCAGCAAACTCGAGTTAACGAGAACCTGAGACCGAGGTGTTTGGCTGCATGTTCAGCCCTTTATCTAAAGTGTGAACAAATATATATATACAGTCTATTGGTATATATCTATATATATACAAAAATAACATGGAGGTGGGGCAAGTCAACAGATTAAGAGCACATAAATGACTGTGATGAAATCAACAGTAAGAGTGCGAGTGCGAGCCATGAAAAAGTGATTACTGAAAGGCTGAGCCTTAGGCACGAGCTTGTTTTCGCATCGATTAAAATTGCATGCCTCGGAGCAACAGGATGCACCTACGCATGGACCTACATGTTAATAGATCATGATGGACAGTCCCCCTCACAACCCTGCTGCTGCTGCTGCAGCAATTACCGGACAACGTAATTGCCGTAGCAAACGGCAGACCAATGCACACAAATGTTTGTATTGCAGCCAATAGCGCTGGGTGATACGCGCTCACGCCAGTAAAATGTAGATTCTTGTCATTCTAGTGTCACAGAGAACCATTTTCCCAGATAAGTGTGGAGACGAAGACACAGCACCAGTACACACATTGTTAAGAGACTGAACGGCAACCTACAGCCCAGCAAATGAGATACATGATTTGCTTTTTTCTCAACAAATTTAGCCTGACTTCCAATCTCTTCCTCATTTCCACAACCACCCTGACTGGGCATCTGATGAATTGTTATTGCTCCCTTTGCTCCTTATTCTAACCCATCACTCTGGGGAGCAATCCACTGAGCTCTAATGTGTCTGGAAAATGACCCGAGTCTCCGTTTCAAGCTGTATTCAGTGATGTGCACTAAGTGACCGACAGCAATGGCATTCAACCCATAAGAAGTCCTCCGAGAGCAGTTAGTCATTCCTTCAGGCCTGTAGAGGAATGAGACCTCCACTTCATTATGGTAGCGTAAGGTTTAGTCAGAGTTTTCCTGCTGTGAATTTCCGTCAACCACTCCCGAGATGCTGAAAGACCAGGCTGCATGAAACTTGATGGGCATGTGGACCATAGATATACAGTATAGGTTCTATATATCTATGATGTGGACAAGGTTGACACAGATTCCTTTTCAGTTTGATCTGTCGCTCACCCTGTGTACAGCCCACCCATCCGAAAGGAGGGTTGGCTGGACACAGTTTTCTGTGAATATCTCTAGAACCGTTGGGCCTAGGATGACCAAATTATTTTTGTATTACTGGTCTCCAGGGGCCATCATGTCAACACATCCCATATCACTTGAGGTGTAGCACCACCTTAAAAGGCAAAGACGAGGCATTGTAATCTTAGGTATCTTTGGCTGAAGTGCAGGATCATTATGACACCCTCTGAATGCATGCCAAGTTTTGTAGAATTCCATTCATGGGTGGCCATATCAGCTGTACACACACACACACACACACACACACACACACACACACACACACACACACACACACACATGCACACACAGGCACGCACACAAACACACCTATGCACACACGCAGGACTGAGCGGTGGTCATATTTTGTCCTGTTGCTGTCTAGTAATTGCATATTTTCATTTGCGTGTGTGTGACTGTGTGTGATTTTGTGTGAGATGCACATTGAACACAATCCAATACTTAAAACAATAAAATACGAATGCACATGCATTTATGCATGTTTTTAAAGACAGCCATTCAGAAATGGCAAAACTGCATTCCAATGTGTCTTTGCCTCAGCGCATATGACACTTAAGATTAGAACATAGAAGAGACAGTGTATAATTATCTAGTTACTCATGCCATTTGGAACATGAATGTTTAACAAAGCTCCTTTTTTATCAAATGCCCTCAAGCAAGCAGATGAAGACTGATTCCATCTTCATTCAAAGACTTAAATCTACTGGCATTACCCTCACCTCTATGGCTAACAATTACCAATGGCCTTGGGTGACATCAAGCCAACGAGCTAACATCCACTGTTGAAGATGGGTTGGCCTGTCATCCCCCTCTGTCAACACTGTGCTAATTGTGCCATGTGGAGCAGCATTTCATTAACGTTTGTTTAGCAAGCTGTATCAACAGCCATAAATTCCACTGCAATAACCATTGTCACATAATTAGCAGCAATTACAAAATCCATACAGCTGCGACACAGAGGAGTTAGGCAGAGAAAACACACAGCCACCAAAACTGTGTGTGTGTGTGTGTGTGTGTGTGTGTGTGATTATGTGTGTGTGTGTGTGTGGGTGCACACACGCACGTACGCGCAGTGGCGTACAACTGAGAAACAACCATGCTCATCAGCCAGATGCAATGGGAGTCAATGAGTACAATACAATACAGTGGAGATTGTCAACAGTAATTATGCTCTCCATCAAGATAATGTGAACAAAGCGAGCAGCATATTGTGTTTGCTGATGAATACACCCTCTGCACAAGCCTGCAGCATATTTTAGGACAATAATACAGCACTTTTGAAGATATATTCACACACAAGAAAACGCAGAAATGTATTTCGGCATTTGTTTCTGTGTGGCCAAATGGGGAGTGTGAACATCATTAGTTGTTAAAGCTCAAAGCCTTTGCTGCTGATTGCACCTGTGCCTTCTGGCTGGCTGACAGGTCACCAGATGGGAGCCATCCCTTGTCAACTTTTCACTTTGTTACTTTGACTCTCCCAATTATCTCCTGATGGCGTGGCGGTCAGAAAAGGGTTCTTTGAAGGCCTCTACAGCTGCCACCAAACACCCTTTTCTTCTCAATCTTCCTCAACACCAAGGCACAGTATTTCACTCAGTTTTTTAGGCAAACACAGAGGGTCACTTGCAGAGCGTTTCAGCATTTGTTATTCATTGACTTTGTTATCCTCATCTTTGGCCATTCGTCTTTTTCATTACATAGCCATTAGCTTGCATTGCTACTGCATACACAGCACAAGGGGATATACCAAGGGATGAATCTGGACAATGATTAGAGTAAAGTAGTGATCAGAGAAGAGTTAACTGGAATCAGGTGTGACACCGGAGAGGTGGCTGGTACCCAGGCAAAAATGAACACAAGAGGGTCTCCCTTTTCTCTTCACTACAGCCTTCCGCTATGCTCCTGCTGCCCTCCATAGCGCTGGGTATAGTGTCCAGGATCTGAATGAGGTGTGAGACAGTGGGAAACCAGCTCCCAAGGAGAGGTCTGAGCTCTCATATATAGACGCAGTAAACCTCTACAAAAAAATAAGTGTCAAACTGCCGTTTTGAAACCATTATTTGCAGTTCATCTGAAGGCAATGCAATATACCTTCACTTTACAGCAGAAATGCAATATGTTGGACAATATGAGTATGGATATTTTGGGAAAATATGGATGTACTGCATTGTGCTGAAAATTGTTGTCCCAATTGTTTTTTTTTTATGGAAATCAAACATCTGTGGAGGTCTCTCATACATTACCAACAACTTGCATTAAACCCCTCAAAAATAATAAGTGCAAGTAGCCTATATTTTTGATTTTCTCTCTGTCTCATTCAAGCAACAACTCTAACAAAACGCTAGTCACATCACACTACTTTGAGCATGAGAGAGACACAGTGGCTGGTGGCTTATCACTGTTGGCATCTGCATTAGCTAGCTTGGCTATATCTCACTGCCTCAACACGCCTTTGGTCAGGTTGACCAAAAGGGCTCTAATCTAGCTTGTATAATTAATAGCAGCAAGGTGTCCTAATCACTGATTGGACTGATTAGTGGCCTATATTGTGTTACTGCTGTAAGGTGGAAGAGTAGACTATTCTCTATTGCTTCATGGTATCAGCAACAGTGATACGAACTGCTTCGTCAACTCAGGTGGGATTTCAGTACAGTCAACAGTCATCACACGAGAATATGGATTTTGGTACACCCCTCCAAAAAAGAATAATTTAGAATCCCCACTTATAAGACCGAGGGGAATTCACAAATATTAGCGGTTGAATATGTATGTGGGAAAATGGGGCATCTGCAATTCTGTTTATACATGGAAGACTCTTTAGCCAGTGTTGGTCATTGGCTACCATTCAACATTGAAAACTGCTAAGACACAGCTGATGCTCCACAGGAAAAACATGAGTTGGCTAAAGAGCCTTCCGTGCATTAACCAAAATGAAGGCTTCATTGTAGCCACCACTAATGGTTTCCAGCTAATTTTAAAACTATCATTGATTGCAGGGCATTGGCAGGTCTACAACAGGCTAAAAAAAGCAGTGAAATGATTCGAAATTATGTTCTTTTTTGTTATAAAATGCAAGACATGCTACAAATGGCCATACAGCATTCAGTCACACACACACACACACACACACACAGAGAGCATTCTCTCATCTTTTGTGTTAGCCAGAAGCTCTCTCTCTCTCTCTCTCTCTCTCTCTCTCCTGTGCCTCCCTCCCCGGCTCCCTGCGTGTCCTCTGAGTTCAGGCCTGGTGTTCTCCACTCCACTCCACTCCACTCCACTCCACTCCACTGGCGTCTCTTGAGGATCCCCTGGCCCACCATCCCCAGCTGCGGTGTTCAAACGCGGGCGATAGGGATGTGGCAGGCAGGGGGGGTATAGCGGCGTGGCGCTCGGCGTATGTTTACTCTGTGTGGGGAGCCTAGAGGACTGCAGGCCCTTATTAGTAGTCGGCTATCTCTCCTTCATTATGCATTCCTTATCATCCCATCGCCCCTGCTGAGAAGAGAAGGCTCCCAAATTGATGAGTAAGATATTATCGCTTATTGTCCCAAGCGTTTGCATAAAGTCCTTAATCTTATTCGGGAAATAAATAAAGGTGCGGGAATGCTTTGATTCAAAGAGGGGGGAAAGTTTTCAGGAGTATTTTGCCACCGGGGTAGTATATCATTGTTTGAAATCAAACTGAATGAATGGTTTTGTTCTTGTATAGAGGGCATTTATACTAGGTGATTTGCAAACTAAGTGAAAATAAGTCTTATGTTTCGTTAATGACTTTTACAGATGGTTCAGCCAGAGTAGAGAGACGAACAGATTGTGGCTTACAGGTTACCCCCTGAAAGGAAAACTATGACTTTCAGACTATTCCCAGTTGGTGTAATTTGCATAAAATGAAAACAATGGCCGTAAAAATCAGGAGCGCCCTATTCAAATGCTCACTCTAGTTATTTTTGTGGGAAGCCTCGCAATGTTATTTAGGCCGACTGAACCTGTCCTCTTCAAAGTCCAGTTACGATCCAGTTGGCATACTGGCTTACTTTCCCTGGCAGTGCACTGACAGGTATCGGTATACTGAATACATCGGCATGCTGAAGAATAAATCATGTCCTGAGCTCTACTGCACATGCTTAGCCAGCCATCCCTCATGGGTGCTGCGTGTGACCACGCGTCCCAAATGATCGAGGGATGTTCGCGTCCGTGGCCCACTATACCGTTACAGGTTAGGGGCCTAATGCCTTTCCGTACACGTGTGCGTGATTAAATTGAAGCTTGATTTGATTTAAAGAAAATGACAAATTGCCTTGCTCCCTCAACCTTGAACCAGAGGTGGCTCTTAAATCAATTTAGTAGGCACGTGTAAGCCAGTTATGGAGTGTATCAAACTGGGACAGCCTCAGCAATCCACTCCACCAGACACTTCCCCCGAGTAAAAGGTGCCACTGTGGACTTCATTTCCAGATCCTCCCATGTGTACGGTCTGTACTGTCCTTGCCCTAATGCACAGTTTTCCCTCGAGAGGCAAAAAAAGTACCGAGCCCCCAAAGGGACAAGGTGGGAGTCATTTTTTTAGAGGTGGAAATCTATTTTTTACTGCTTCTTTTGCATTCACTTGCTAAAGTTTTGCGTTCCCTATAGTTTTGCATTCCCTTGCAAACGTTATTGCGAGTGAACATAACAACTTTTAGCAAGGGAACCCAAGATGAGCTAGTACTTAAAGATGCACTTTTGAGGGGTTTGTTTTTCTGTTGCACTGCCTTATCTACACTTATTTATGCTTGGTTGTGATCCCTTGTCATTTTCAACACATTGGGTGCTCCTTTAAGCATTTTCAATGCACGGGGTAGTCAGTGGATTTTCCCAGGTAATTGATAATGTTTTGCTTTCTGCAAACGACAGGAGCCTGTTGTGTGTGAATAAATAAGCATCGGCTTTCTATTGTTCTCTGTCCATCCGAGTGTACAGTGGTACCTCGTGCATGTGTGTGATGGCACAGCGCTGAACATTTCTGTTTGATTTGGACTTCTCTCTCACTCCCTTTTATCTTTCCCCTATCCCTTGTTGCCTGGCCCTAATGAGGATCCTGGCAAGGTCAGCCAGATAATGACTGACAAAGAGGGCATTTCCTCTCTCTCTCTTTCTCTCTCTCTCTCTCTCTCTCTCTCTCTCTCTCTCTCTCTCTCTCTCTCTTTCTCTCTCTCTCTCTATCTCCCTCTCTCTCTCTTCCCCTCTCGCTTTCTTCCTTCTTTCCCTTCTCGTCCTCCTACTGCCTCCACAAGCCTAAAACAAACATGGGCTGTGCTGCTGCTGCGGCTCAGTGTCTCACGGCCGCGTTCGGCCCGCCACTCCCTTTGAGCTGTCATCCCTCCCACGCAGGCTCCCCGCAACCAGCACAGGAACAAAGCCAGAGTCTATCAAGGCAAACCTCTCCTCTGTCATTATCAATAGTTCTGACAGCATGAGGTTATTACACAGAATAACTTTGCACTTCTTGCTAATGGATCTCTCTCTCTCTCTCTCTCTCTCTCTCTCTCTCTCTGTCTCTCTCTCTCTCTCTGTCTCTCTGTCTGTGTCATACACACACACTCACACACTCTCTCACTCTCTCGCTACTTTGGAACACTTTGAGATGTAGATAAAAAAGACAGAGAGCAAAGTCAGTACAAAGTCGATGCAAAATCCCTCCACTTCCGTTTTGCTAAATCTGGGATTGTGTTTTTTTTTCTCTCTCTTCTCTCCCTCCCTCACCCAGTCACAGATTTCAAAGGCGGAGAAAGTTTACAGGCTGGTTTAATGCTAGAAAGTCGCACAACAATATATACCTGGGTGTCAGGTAATGCTGAGCAGGAAGGTTGCCATAGAAACAACACCCTGATCAGTCATTTACAATAGAAGCTTTTTTGGTTCTATAATTAGAGTTCATTAAAAATCAGCGTACCGGTCTGTGGGCTGTAGCCTCTGGCTGGTATTGTCAGTAACCGCACATGCAGACAGAAAACCAATAAACCAGTGGCCTTGGGTGGTGGGTGAAGATGCGCAGTGTCACCAGTTCTTCCCACTGCAAGCCAATGTCTGCCAATACAATTCATTAGGCAGCCAATTACTTGCCAAAAAGATGGTTTTTCTTCTTGTTTTCACAGAGAAGCTGGGTGACCTGCAAACATGGCCGCCATTGCAGAGCACCATTAAAGCTGCCCTGTTGCCTCCCTCTGCATCAGCCTGGAATGTAAATTGGCCTCCCTCTCTTCTGTGGAGGACTCCTTTTTTGGCCCCTTATTTTAGTGGCAAAAAAACAGCAGCAGCTCCCCAGTTCTTCACTGCACATGTTTTATACCACACCCGGGTCTGCTGGAGGAACCCTTCTTTTGAATCAATACTGCTTCAGAGGAGGAATGAATTAACCGGGGGAATGATTAAGCCAGAGTGTGGCTATAGGACCTGACTTTTATGTGCCGGATGCTGCATTATTAAAGAATGAATCGCAAGGCCTTATTTGCCTGACGGCCAGCTTTTCTCTGGAGGTGAGTGGGCTTAATTAAGGAGGTGAAGCCTTGACCACCTGCGCTCTGAGTTCTGAGTGAACCTCGCCACCTCCGTGGCAGAACTTCAATGACCTCCGCCACTGTTTCAGAGAGTAAGTGCTGCACACTCACCACTAATGTAGACAGCCTACAGTCTACAGTGTGTGTGTGTGTGTGTGTGTGTGTGTGTGTGTGTGTGTGTGTGTGTGTGTGGACTAACTTCCGTCTCCTCCACCAAACCCTCTTTGGGCAAGTAGTCTATTCCAAAAGGGCTGCTATAGGACAGAAAAGGAGCTATAAGGACTGCAGACCTCCTGAGGCACTTTAAGGACTGTGCCAAAGATCTCCTGAAACAGTACAAGGACTGCAGACCTCCCGAGGCACTATAAGGACTGCAGACCTCCTGAAACACTACAAGGACTGCAGACCTCCCGAGGCACTATAAGGACTGCAGACCTCCTGAAACACTATAAGGACTGCAGACCTCCCGAGGCACTATAAGGACTGCAGACCTCCTGAAACACTATAAGGACTGCAGACCTCCCGAGGCACTATAAGGACTGCACCAAAGATCTCAAGAGGCACTATAAGGACTGCAGACCTCCTGATACACTTTAAGGACTGCAGACCTCCTGAAACACTACAAGGACTGCAGACCTCCTGAAACACTACAGGGACTGCAGACCTCCTGAGGCACTTTAAGGACTGCAGACCTCCTGAGGCACTATAAGGACTGCAGACCTCTCGAGGCACTTTACGGACTGCACCAAAGACCTCACAAGGCGCCGTAACATCAGCCCAAACCATCTGGACCCACTGGCACTCAGCAGATCAACTGGCGAGCCTCCTGTGGCATGGCAAGTGTGTGGCTCATGCATCGGCCTCCACAGTCGCATGAGATGGCAGCAATGCCAACGATGTTAAACCCCTTACCTTACCCCCTCCCTGGGACAAGCGTTATCGTTTGACAAGATGTATAGCAACTAAATAGTAAGTATGTTTTACATGTATGTTTGATTGAGTTGACATGTTTGGTCGTGTCTTGTGTTAATACATCTGAGAGATCTCATATTATGTGTGGTGTGTTAGGGTGTTTGTTTCTCAACGGGAAGTGCATTCATCTACAGTATATCAGTAACTAAGAGGTGATTCTTTCAAAAGTTCACGATTTTTAAATGACACACGACATAATGGCGTGAAGAAAAACAGAAGCAGGTGCCTCTCGCCGTCACGACATGGCAGGCCGTCAATGCCATTATTTCACACCTTGACATTAATCATTTAATTAAAGCTGTTGGTCACGTGTCACCATAGCCTGAGTATCACTGAACCCCCCTGCCCCCCACCCCCCCACCCCCCTTTCACTCTCCAGATTCATTATTCACTGCTGAAAAGGTTACATTGATTTTCTTAGAGGGGAGGGATGGGTGCCATTTCCCTGCGTAGCACCAGAATCAATGAATCCAATGATTTTTGACAGTGGCGGCAGAGGGTGGACGAGATGCCGGGTATTCCAGGTGCTGGATGATTGTGTGCGCAGCGGAGGAGGCCGCCGCACGGAGAGTAATGGCCATGCCGCAGTGCCATAATGCCAGGGTCAGGGCTTTCATGCATGGTGTCAGACTGATATTACTGCGCTCTGTTTATGACATGGAGTTTCAATTTGCCTCAAACAGTGCCTAATGATCTTTCACAACGTCACGGTATGTAAACAGCCTCACAAATGTGACACTTGGATATGGATGGGTATAATGTGTAAACAGCATCTTTTTTTATTCATATAATACATATACATTTCCTGTTTGTTTATTCTGATATTGTCAATTTAGTACTGGGCTGCATTATTTATTACTGTTTACCTTTGTGGATGATTCAATAAATATCATATATTGATATAATTGTACAATTTTCTTACTTTGGTATTTTCAGCTCCAAGTCTAACTAGCCTTATGGACTCTGCTCCCCCTGGCAGAAGCACATAATGAGAGCTTAATCCTCTTTCATCTTAACAGTAGACCAGGGAATGTTCAGTTTGTGAATTAATTACTGTTATTATTGTTGCCCATTTGCCTCTATGTAATCGCATTGCTATAACTCTATAGCTATAATAAGTTATTATGAAGCCATTATTTTCCATTTAAAATGTCTTCAAGGGTTACAGTAAGGACAGGTCGGGAATAGGCTATCTCTGATGTTATATCAACCTCAACTTGCCTCACCTCAGTATGTGACTATTATGAAAACAAGGTTGTCTTATCAACCATGCTTTTTAGTTATTTTTTAACAACTTTAACACAAAATGGTATTCACTATAATAGGCCTACCAATAATAGTTTTTTTCATGGCAAACCTACTATGTGTCAGCGCTGAAGGGAGTAGAGCAGATGAAGACTGGCTGCTTGTCCGTCACTGTCTTTGTGTAACGAAATCCAGCTTCAAATAGACACAGTAGCAGTGTTTTCTCACAATGTGATGAAATTTATGAGCAACAAAGCACAACAAAGCACAACGTACATCATGACTTCCACAGTCTCCTCACTCTAACATCTAAGCCTGCCTGCTGCGATCACTGACCAGTGGCTGACCCTCTCCCCGATTGAGACATACCCAAAGGTAGCACTGTTTGACAGCTCTGTCTTTGACACTGTACGTAAGAGAAGCTCCCATATATAGCGCTCTCTGAAGACTAATGATGATGGTGGTGGGTGATGTCCTCTGTCGCCCTTGCTGTTAACACACTGTGCTTAGGAACTCGTGTGGAACAGTTGTTTGTGTCAGGTGGATGTAGGCTACGCTATGCTGCCGAAGCAGCGGAAATGCCAGAGCTACGCGCGGGCCGGGGCCGTTTTAATTTCACCATGTATCACACTGGCACAGATGACTAATCAGGCTGATGAACTAAACACCAGCCATCGCTCAGAGCAATAGCACAACAACTGGGGCTGGTGTCCACGCCGCCACCGCACTGTGTACATCACTGTTATGGAGAGCTGCTGAACTCAACGCTTGACAGTGTTAACAGGTGCCATCATTTTGGCCTGGCTCTGGCGTGCCTGGAAGCACTATATCTTCCGACATGAGCGAAACGCAAGTTAGTTCATCAAAGCCTGGGACTGCATACAATCATTTCATTAGTGCACTAAAATATCATTATTATTTCATATTCTGTAAGTCGCTTTGAATATTAGTATTCATAGTATTAGTAATGATAATGATGATAGTGCAGCCTTTTCAGAGGATATTAGAACAAAGCTGATGTAAACTGATCTTCTGTACAGTCTGTAGGCTACTGAGCAGAGTGAACACATTGAGGGCGATTGGCTATACAGTATGTGTATGTCATGTGTGTGTATTCGCAAGCTGCTCTTAGTCATACGTTGACACTACTGTCCCACTGACAGTCAGATCTGTCACACTAAAGGACCATCAAAATGTTTATGTTTAAAGGTTTTATTCTACTTGACATTAAAAATTGAAAATATTGAAAATATTGGCAGATAATTGTCCACAGTATGTGTTTTTGTCTATATCAGCGGTTTCAAAATTTTTCCCTCACAGACTTCTACATCTTCTACATCCTGACTTGGCTTGCGTACCCCCACCATCTGACACATTAAAAAGTAACACATTCTATTGACATATTCCAGGCATCATGTCTAAGAAGCCTCCCTTTAACGAGACAGCCTACTATAGAGTTTCCAAATTATATCCTTTTCCATATCATTGTGACCTGATTCAAAACTATTTATTTAATCATGAATTAATGACAAAAGATTTAAAAAGTTAATTTTCAACACTTCTCTGCCATAGCCCTTTTCATCTCGTGTACCCAGAAGCAGCTCATGTACGACCGGCGGTATGCGTACCACAGTTTGGGAATCTCTGGTCTATATGATTGTGAGTGTGCGTGTGTGTATGTGTCTACTCTATACATACGGTTGTACGTGTGTACGGTATGTATGTGTGTGTGTGTGTGTGTGTGTGTGTGTGTGTGTGTGTGTGTGTGTGTGTGTGTGTGTGTGTGTGTGTGTGTAATGAAAATGCATGCATTTTGGCCCTGGAGATAAAGTCTATGGGTATCAGTATGTGTGTGTGTGCGGACTGCGGAGGCAGGGTAAAGGACACTGAGGAGTGAGCAGGAGAGTGATGGTCTCTGCCCTGTCCTGCAGCGCTAACCCCACCGTGCCGCTCTGAGGCCCTCTGCTCCTGTGATCCATCACACTCCAGGTGACGCTTTGGCACATGTTCAAAATCCGCTCCGTTTTTTTTTTTCTTCCACAAATTGTTGGAGGGTGTTTGATATCCTTGCCTTGAGGCAGCGTATTATATATTTCTGCAGGCATATAATTTGGAAATGTATTTGAGGTTGGGGATGATGGTAGATACAGCGACCATTTTGTTATTGGCAGAGACAGGGGCGGAGTGGGAAACAAAAATCCACCGGGAATATTCTGACCACACCGGCCCCCTACCGAACCAAAGAAATGCCAGCACCACGCATTCTTACATCTCTACCTTGCCCTCTCCTTGGGCCTGCTCCTGCACCTCCTGCTGCACCTCTCACTGCTTCTCTAACTGTTCCTGCACCTCCTACTGCATCTCTCACTGCATCTCTCACTGGGTGTGCTCTTCTCCCTGGGCCCCTTGTTCTTACTCTTCCTCATCCATATTACAGTATTTGTCTTTTTCTGTTTCTGTTTCCAAAAACATCACCTCCTCCTTCAAGTGTAAATGTAATAGAGAGAAATAACCCCTGCCACTGAGTCTAAGACAGACTGGAATCAGCTGTGGTTGGCCCCATACCCAACATAAATCATCCTTGTGCCAATTATTTAATTGTTTGTTTATTATCAGCTGAGATATATTGTTTTTGAACTGATACCATTGCAGAAGCAGACGTTAAGGTTTGGAATATTGTTTTAATTGTGGGGTGTTGTGTGTTAACATCTGTAAATAATAGAAAAACGATCCATAATTTTGTTAAGAGGTATAACTTGTCTGTTAAGAAAATGTAAGGATGGTTCACTGCCTACATATTGTGCGAAAACGACATGAAATGTGTGAATGGTATGGCCACAAAAGACGGATGCTGTGCTAGTTGGGAGACTTAGAGTTTTGAAAATGTGACAACTGTTTGGACAATTCACGCTATGTTAGCCAATGAAAAAAACTGTAGGCTAAGCCATTGATTCGTTTGAAATGTAAATGTGTTAACTAGCTTGTGATATTTTCCGTCTAGCAATAGTAACGTAGTTGAGCTTTGTGTCAGTGTTTTTCATTCTGTCAAATTTACCTGCACTCGTTGATGGCCGTGGACTTGGCTACGGATAAATCTGTTTTGAGCATTTAGATGCATGCTACTCCAGCAGTCGCTTCTTCTTAATTCTGCCCTTTTCAGTCCCCTCTTTCTCGTCTTTCCTCTTCTTGCCTTCCATATTAATCACGCAAGCACCTGCTAATCCGTTCACTATCAAAACGCTACGTTCACTAATACAGGCTAAAGGGCCATGCCATTAAAGGAGGGGCCGCTCATCTATCCCCCTACATTTCTGTAATAGACTTGACCTAGCAAACGTATTTGCGATTCCCAGGAGGCTTTGCTGTTCTATTTTGAATTTATTTGTGACCAAAAGAGTTAAATAACACTTTAATAATATATGAACAATGAAATCAAGACACCCAAAGGCTACATACCAATGCACTGATGAGAGAGAACTGAGATGAATAGGCCTGTAATTAATATGTAAGGTAACCATGACTAAGGTATATATCGCAACTGAATGGTTCATATAGTGGTTGGCTTCCTCAGTTTGATAAATGAACTATGGGTGACTTCTTAAGGGACTGAAATTTGACCAAGAAATTCTTATGATAGTAAAAAAATTGCAGGGCTAGTAGCGGCCGCTCAAGCCCGTCATGGGCCAAATCAAATGCAACGTAGGCCGGCCGGCCCGGCGGGAAATGTCCCGAATCTCCCGATTACCACTCCGCCCCTGGGCAGAGATATGCCTGTGCTTTTGAAGCTACAGGGTAAGAAGTTAATATGCTTCATTAAATGAGGAACACTCATCATCTCGTTCTTTTTCTCTGAATTTGGGTTCCCTTTTACTCTAGAGTCTTTGACCTTGTGTACTTTTATAAAGATAAACTATTGTATATCACAGTGTAAAATAATATTCTCTTTCAACCATATTATGTCATTCTTCATTTAACAATAATAAGGTTATTCCCAAAATGAGATTACTCTGACCCCTCTTAACATTTTCATTATAGCTGTGAAGCCACATTACAGCACACTGTGTTCCAGCAACTTACCGCAGGCATGAATTAGCAATTGTGATGTACATATCCTGATTCTGAATGCAACCCTGGTTGAACTTGAATACATTGAATAAAATGTAAAAGTAAGTATTAGATTACTTTGCAGTATCAGTGAATATGTATTAATTATGCACTGAAATGTAGCATGTTGTTTTAACCTTAACCTTTTGTTTATTCTTTAAAGCCTCAGCCCATTTCCCAGAACTGAATCATAGTTTTTTGCTCTCAGATCTGCTTGAGTCGTTCAATACACCAGGGTATTGATAAGGTCTTGCCTAAAGTGCAAAGTGTAAGGGAGGACTCTCAGATGTGCGAAGGCCAGGCTTCCTAAAAAGTCAGAGGGTAACTTGTCCTCAAATGAATCATCTCACTTGTAGAGCACATATGGTAAGAGTGATAACACTCTGTCTGGATCTGCCTGTTGAAACCATGTTTATCTTGTATGCTCCCTTGGTGAAGTTTAAAAAGCCTCCATGTTTTGTCTCCCACACATCATCACAGTTTTTTTTTTATCAACTCATTGCAGGTGTGCAGATATCATAGAGGGGAGATAGTTCTTAATTTAAACCCAACAGAGACCATGATTAATGTACCACACACACCCACAACCACCCACCCACACGCACGCACGCACACACACACACACACACACACACGCCGCACCCTATGGCAGCAGCAAATGTAATTTTCTACCAGAGTAGTCTGACCTGCGACCGTTGTGACCATTACTGTAAGTGTGAATACCTGGGTACTGTTGTCTAAATATTGATAAACAATTCTGCTGTAATACTGGTGGGCCACGAGTCGTGGCCATTTCAAGGCACCTCGAAGCCTAAAACTCCACATACTGTACTGTAGTTCCTTCAACTACAGGACTGCCTTGCGAATGGCACGTAAAATCCACTGGCCGAATTAAAACAAGATTGCAGAGCACTCTCAAAAGGTCAAAAGTTCAAAAGGTTTGCCATAATCTGTTTTCCCCACTGAGAACATGATTGACCCAATTTGGTTTAAAGGGGGGGAAAATGTAAGGTTGAAATGTGAATGCTTCTCCTGATGCAGCCCAGGTGTAGTGTAGTGTTTCCTTTATGTGTCAGTATAATTTACAAGAAAATGTGAAATGTGTTTTGCTAAATTATTTTTTGGACTCAAATCGAGGAAAATATGATTGATTACATGATGAGGAAAGTTTGTGTACTATATTGTACAAGAGTCTGACTGTGAAAGTCAATCAGCTGTAGATGCTTAACCGTAACATCAAATGAGAAACTGGAGATGCAAGAAGTACTGTACTATAGCTTATTTTAGTCTTTTTTTTATTCACTTCCACATTTTATCAGGCTATCTTCCCCAACATTGCCCTGCAGCTTCATAATGATCACCCTTTTTACAGTAAAATGGATATTGTATAACATGGTTGTTCAGAGCTTCCCGTAATCTTGATGGAAATAGAATCAGCATTGTGTTCTGCTGTAGCTCTGTTTCAGTCAGACAGGTGGGTATTTTCTCTGTGCACTTCTGTCCACCTTTGGCATCCCCGTGGCCACCATCAGCCTTTGCCTTTCAGTGTCTGAACGAACGCGTTGCCAGGCTACACAGGTCAAAACAATTACTTGTTCCTTGTTCATCAGTGAACAATGAGTCAATAGGGTTCTCACTGACAAGGTCCACCTCTCTCGTTTTTCAGCTCTGCACAGGTGAACAATGGCTGCTGTGGTGTTGAATGAATTTCCAGCAGGCCTTTTCTCCTTGTGTCATTGCAGTTCTCATCCTCTCTGGCTAGAGCTTCCACCAGTGCTTGAGGCAAACAAAGACTTTTGTGATTGCCTTCTTCTAGTCCAAGACCAAGCTGACTGGGAAAATATTCTATGTCATCAAACTATAGGGTGTAGATTGTATGGGACAAAATGTCTTGATAGCCTCAAAGATCCTTGGTTAGCTCCGATTTAACCCTCTCTGATAGCGTTGTGCACAAACTAACACACTAGACTATCATTTTGCTGATTTAATACCGAGTGTGTAGAATCTTACAGGCAAACATGGATGGCTCCACACGGCCGTGGCGGATGGCTCCTCACTCAGATGAAGACGTTCTCTCAGTGGCTGAATTCATTTAAAGTAACACCATTTCTGTGAAAGGTCTTACTATAAAACATTGACGCTAAACTGACATTTAAAGTTCACCTCCATTATGCTTCTCTAAATTTGAGATGATAATGACCTGATATAGTGAACCCATAGCATGGACCTAACACTATTGCTTTGCATGCACTGACAGCACTGTAATAATAATCACTAGAAAAGCACTCAGAGAGTGCAGACCTCCGCCTGTATTGTTCTTCCTTGGTTGAAAAAAAAAAAAAAAAAAAAAAAATAATAGTAATCATATAAGGGGAAAAAAAAAAAAGAAGTAAAGAAAAAAACAAAAATATCATAAACGCCTCCTGAATTCAGACGGTGATATGGATCACTCCCAATATTTAATCGCTTCTTCCTTGGGTCACTTCAGACCTTCCCTGAAAATCATCGAAATCTAATACTTTTTTAGTTATCTTGCTGACAAACAGACAAACATTTAAACATACAAACAAACCCTGATGAAAACATAACCTCCTTGGCGGAGGTAATAATAATAATAATAAGAAGAAGAGGCCATGAGCCCATCCACCTTTGTGGCATTGAAGAGGTCGTGGCCAGCATGACTCATCTAGCGCTTCTGCCCATGATTCAACAAGTCTCTGGAGTGATGCCCTAGTAATTGGGTTTGAATCCCCCCAATACAACTTGAGTCCTGTGGGACTAGAAACCTATCAGGGTCTGCACATCAACTGGAGAGGACACGTTCACTGCTCGTGTTCAACACCGCCGGCAACATCATCGCCGTTTCTCAGCGAAGCTCACAGACCCACCCGATCCAGTCTGTGTGTTCTGGGGTCAGCTGCCGGGCTTGTGTCAGCTGCAGTTGAATCAGTCAGAGCCGACTCTATCTGTTCCATGTCCTAATGTTATGTGAAGTTCAGAGACGTACTGTACGTTATTTTATTCCAGAGAGCACCGCTATTCTATTTGAGTTCTGCCACTGTGCTGAACTCAGGGTGTGGGCGTGTGTGATGATTTATTTGAGTCTTACTTCTATATGCACAAAAAATGTTTTAGATACCATGTCTGAGCCTTTTTTTTTAAAACCAAACTTTTGAGTTTTTACATATGTTACCACAGTGCGCCTCTTCCTTTTATGTTCAAAAAATATATCTTCCATTTTAAGAATTACTGTAAGAGAAGGTGCAGGGTACAGGAGATGACAATACTTTTACTTTTGTACACATAAATTGGGTACTAACTTCAGTCGCAATAGCCTAATAAATTAGAATCAGAATGTGTTTTAATCAGAGAGAATAATGAAATGTGTGCCCATGTACATGTATGGCCCAGCTAAACCTTGGTTGGTATGGTCATGTGCAAACAGCCTCCTATATGTGAAAACATTCTGGTGCCCTATTCTGATGCTCTGACCAGCAGGTCAGTTTAAATTCACATTCATTATTAATAGCAGTGTTATGAGGCAAAGGGGCAGAGCCTATGGGCTGTAATGAAAATGCATGCGCGTGGGACCTGGAGATACAGTATATCGGTAACCTATATCAGTATTCCAGTATTTGTGTGTGTGTGTGTGTGTGTGTGTGTGTGTGTATGTGTGAGTATTTGGCGTGTGTGTGTGTGTGTGTGTGTGTGTGTGTGTGTGTAGTTGTGTGTGTATGTGTGAGTATTTGGCGTGTGTGTGTGTGTGTGTGTGTGTGTGTGTGTGTGTGTGTGTGTGTGTGTGTATGTGTGAGTATTTGGCGTGTGTGTGTGTGTGTGTGTGTGTGTGTGTGTGTGTACAGGTGTATGTGTGGGGGGGCTGTGTGTGTTATCATTCTCGGCCAATACCAGTGAATGCAGAGATCAAAGCTTGCCTTAGGATGTTAGACTAGTCCACACAGACGCGTTCTCACGGGCACTTTCACCCTCAGCAATAGCAGTCAAGGCCATATTTCCTGAAATCTTCTTAATGCTATACGATATCTGTAAGCTTCATCTTCAACATTCATAAGGTTGGATTGGACCAACTCTTAAGCTACACAATTTTATATAAAACATACAAAAATATCATGTTGGTGTCAATGTCAATGTGTGCTGCATGCCAACTTTGTGCTTCATTTAAGAAATAGGGAGACAAAATAATCTGTTCCTGTTCCTTGTGTAATGAATCAGTACAGCATATACTGTACTTTACTTATACATATATTTTAGTTGCACCGGCGTCCCTCTTCCTCTTAACGTTTTACTCCCCATCGGTGTATACAGTATGTGTTGCCAAAGCACATGGCCACAGCTGCAGAGTGTTGCATGACCCTCCCTGGAATCATTACTCCCAATCTATCAATAGCTTTTCCTCCTCTGACTAACTGCTACAGACCACCTCTCTCATACAATTGCTGCCTCGGTAGCATATTTTGCTCTGAAGATATGATGTAACTATTCGGGGAGGCTGCGCGCAGTGTTGCAAGATTTGTTTTTAATTTGACAGGCTAGCCGCAGTGGACAGGCCACACATCTTCTGACGACGCGGGCGTTTTATTAATCCCCTGTGTGTGTCGATATAATGATTGTTTCTCTCCTTAGACAATCATCTTGCCCTCTTTTGTACCCAACCGATACAAATGGCCGGGCGGCTGGCATTTACACAGTCACATTATGTCGACCTGTAATGTAAGAAAAGACTTTCAAATCAATGTAAAGTAATTATTTCTATCAACACAATAAATCCAAATGGCATGTCACCGAGCAGGGAATAAAAGAGGTTATTAATCTGCTGTCAGAGCAATTGCCTTCAATGCTTGTGTAATGAAAAATACCCATTTATCCATTCCAACCAATACCACTGAGTCTCTCCTCCCGTATAATGGTATCAGAGGTATAGATTGCCATATTTTCTTTAATTTGGAGCTCAGTTAGAAGCGTTGGAGAAACGTTTTTGATAGACCGTGTGCTCGTTTTTTGATTTGAAGCAGTATTTAATTACGCCGTTCCAGCCACAGTATCTAATAGTGCTGAGACATTATGGGCCAGCTGAAAATGAACTTTTTATTCATACTAATCTCCCATAGTCCAGCTCTGAAATCTTTATGAGACTGAATGGACTTGATACCCTCGCCATCTCCTCTCTTTAATTCAGTCATGACATTATCAGAGACCAGTGGAAGCTCTCTGTGTGCTCCGGGCTGGTTATGAAGTTATTCCGTTTTTGCTAGAATATCTGCAGAATTGCTAATAGAGTGAGTAATATGGTCGAGGTTTTGGCCCCAGTTAAGCTGTTTCAGAAGTTTAGAATGTGTCACTTTTAATTCACATTCATGATACCATCTCCTTACCCTGCTAGAATAAAGAAAAAAAATAGGAGCTGATTTCTTTCCCCCCGGTTTCAGAGAAAGTTCTCCAATTCTGCAGTGAGGGTTAGAGGCTTCTAACTGCTCCAGGAGGAGGGCTGCTTAGTGTGCGTCCCCTCTGTGTGAGTTTCCTGTGCCACTGTTGCGGCACCTGCTGAACTGAATCCATTATTCAGGAGCCGGGTGCCCATGGATTAGTCAACAGCAGCACAAGCAGGGGCGGAGGTTCGATGCCACTCTGACGCGGAGGGTTGGCAAAGCTTCTTAAAGTGGTGCCCTGGTGACAAATTTAACTCAAGTAAATAAGAAAGGGTCTTTCTAAAACAGTGAAATGCAGCTAGAAAAATTGAAAAATGTGTCTTATTCAATCAGGATATAGCCAGAGAGTACTGCCGGACATTTCTTTCATTGAAAGCAGCAAGCCAATACCCGTCTCATTTGTGAGAGGAATCAATAGACTGTCAGTTTGATGCTGTCTATTTTGAACTTGATTGCACATGAAAGGCTCCTGGGGCCTCGGTCGGTATTTGCAGCTGAAATGACAGGCTGGGGACGGGGGATTGGAAACGAAGACTGTGGCTGACGCTTCTGGTTTAGTGGACAACCTAAAATGAGAAACTCTGAGTAAATCAAATGAGACAACACATCCCATTGCACTGGCCATTGCCAATGCCAAATGCCAGATGTGACTCCATCAACCACAGCCAGGAGCTGCCAAGTTTGAATTATGATAACTAGTATCAACCCTCTGAAAAAAGGATACACCTAGCGTAATTATCCATTTAGCGTTACAAGATAGGGAAAGTGAAATTACCCGGTGACTGATACAGTTAGTGCGTTTAATGTATATTATAATGCTCCATAATGTGTTAAATGTTCAGTGTTAGCCCCTGGGCCGCGAGTAGGAAGGCATATTAATTGTAAATAGAGGTTCTCATTAACCTCTGTAGCAACGCTGACTCCAGTATCTCCTAATTACTACTGATTTGCGTTCCACTGGGAGAGCAGAGCTCAGAGGCTGGGGAAAAGGTCCAAGTCATCATTAACGCTAAAAATGCTCTCTATTTTTTATTTATTCATTTTCTTACACGCTTTTTGTTTGTTTGAGAAATGCTAGCGGTCCTGCCTTTTAACGTGAAGTGTGCAGAGTTTTGGAGGAGTAACTGCTGTCGCTCTGGCATGGAAAAGTGAAGGCCAAGAATATCAAATTGCACAACCTCTGGGGAGGCTATGAGCCAACTGCTGCTGTGATGCTGTTGTGGTAATGGCCAATTCAATCACGCTCCAGACAGATGGAGCAGCCTGGCATACGCACATGCTCTATCAGCAATGTCCCACATAATACTGTAGTGTGTGCAAGTGCCATTTCATCAATGTAGTTTGAGACATGAGGGACAACAATTCAGGCAAAAAAATGTGCCAGTGGACTGTGTAATTTAGCAGAAAAGACATGCTGTCGACGTGATAAAGTGGCGCCCGGAATCAGTAATGCGAGGAAAAGATGTATATGTATTTTAGAAAGGTTACTTGCCCCAAAGATTGCCACCAAATATGGAGAAATGCCTGCACCATTCAGCCTCCCACTTTCTCACTTCACACTGAGCTTTCAGACTGAAAAGCAAACACAAACACCTCTGTAAGACACAGTGTGCCGTGAGTGTCCGTGCCAAACCTGCTCTTTTCCATTCGTCGCACAGATTTATACACCCTCCACTAGAGAGGAAGGTGTTGATTGAAGGAAATGTTTCAACAGCTCCTTGAGCACTCAAGCACTCATTCAGATCATGTGGCAAACTCTTGCTCCGAGAGAGAGAGAGAGAGAGAGAGAGGGAGAGAGAGAGAATTTTAACGGAATCTTGGATATATACAGTGGCTGTGTGGTGCGTCGATATAGTCGGTGCTTTATGAACAGTCTACTCCAATTGAAGTGGAAACTCACCACGCACGCTCTCTCTCTGAGAGGGACCTCTGGGATGGTGGGAGAACACCCCCAAACCGCCACTCTTCCCCTCCAATTCATTAGACAGAGTGACTTAAATCACTTCATGTTCCTCATTTGATCATTCTTGTTCAAGTAAGAGGGAGCCGAGAGGAGGGGGGGAGGGGGGGTCTTTTCCCCCCCGAGGCATATTAATGCCCCTGCCTGCTCGCTCTGTTTTGAAATATCAATTTGCCTTCTATTAGCATGGGACACATAGGCATGCACCTCCTGCCTCTGTAGATTAAACAGCATGGGTTGAGAAATCAAACGCCATTAGTCAGACGTGACGGGCATCACACATTAATGAGTGCAATCTATCAAATACGCATGCACACACACACACACACACACACACACACACACACACACACACACACACACACACACACACACACACACACACAACCACGCCCACAGCAACGTTTACTGTGGCAGAATATGCAGTAGCCACTCTGCATGGAGCTTCATCCAAGTCTGGTGTATTTGATGACACAAGTTGATGAGATGCCACAAAAACAAAATCAACCATGTTTTATTGACAGTAACTCCCTTTTAGTTTCTTTCTGGTCCTTGTTATTTCAGATCTCATTATTTTAGTGCTATACACTCCTAAAAAGGGTTCTTGGGGTGATATATAGAACTATGCAGGCTTTAAAGAACCCTTAGGTGTTCCTTTGATGAACTCTTTAACATGGTTTAAAGAACCATTTAGGGGTGCCATACATGAAGCATGCAATAGAGCCATTTTTTGGTTTTACAGTATATAGCGCCTTTTTTCTAAGAGTGTAGGTTGGAGATTTTCCACAGTGGCTAACCAGCAGCCAAGCCTGTTTAACATATGCAATATGACTTACAATACAGCAACAATGTATAATTGGCAGACCAACAAATGTGGCACATGTTGTACTCGGGATCTATATAAAAAAAAAACCCTCTCCTTCATGATACAACATGTGGCCTACTGCCAGAAGCCTGAATGCACAACCAAAGAACTGAGGAAAAGCAACAGCCCACTCATATAACCTTCCTGATTGCCCCATTATAGAGGGCAGAAAGAGACAGGCGGGGAGACACGCTATTCATGTCAAAAACAATTTCAGATTGAGAATATAAATATACACAAATATAGATACACTTGAAAAGCCTCTCTAAGGGCTGCCTTTGAAAAAGACGATGAAATATTCAAGGTGAACGTGTAACTCTTGAATGGGTTTGTTCACTTTTTGATGTTTTTGTGCCATGCGTTCTGGGACTATAAGAATACCTCATGGCCCTGGAGTATTGAATCTGTGGAAGAGGATACATAGACCTGCTTTTAGTCTCCTGATTTTACGCTGATACAGTATAGCGTTCCCACAGGGCCAAAACACCCCCCAACCCTCCAACCCCCCACCTCTGGACTTTGAAGTATCTAGATCGGAGAACAGACTCACATGTTGATTTTACTTTTTCGTGGGTGAACTTCTCTAAAAGTCTGTGTGCACTCTACAATACCTCTAAGCTTTCTTCAACAACCATTTCTTTTTTTTCCCCTAGATGACTTAAACCTTTGTTTACGGGCTTCTGAAATTACCCTAGTTTGCCTCTTTCCTCGAAAAATAACTCCCCTCAAGAGTATACAAATTAAGTAAATATGTGTATTCTGGGGAGAGCCATGATTAGTTTGATGATTCTTTTGGCTTACCTCAATTGTAATTCTACAGACTACCACAAACAGTTCCATTTTAACTCTCACGTTGATATTTGAATAGTTCAATATGACTGATTTAGCACACAATCTTCTCATTGCACCTTCTCACTCGCTACACCAGTGGCATCTCTGTATTATTTAGACCACAAGCAGGTTTAACAGCTCCCTTTTCATGTTTCATTTTCAGCGCTATAATTAAATCTGCTGGACAGACGTGTTACCTGATGGACAGGCAGAAAGGGGGCCTGCCGGCTTCAGTCAGGGAGTCGCGGCGTGGAAAATGATAGCTCCCTGCTTAGCACATCACCGAAAGGGTCACTGCCACTGTGCCTGACAACAGGGAAACTCCTCACCTGCAAACACAGCTGGCAGGTAATAACAGGCTGCAGGCCATGTCTGAAGAGTGTGTGTGTGTGTGTGTGTGTGTGTGTGTGTGTGTGTGTGTGTGTGTGTGTGTGTGTGTGTGTGTGTGTGTGTGTGTGTGTGTGTGTGTGTGTGTGTGTGTGTGTGCGCGTGTGTGTGCGTGTATGTGCATGTGTATGTCTGGGTGTGTGTATGTGTCTGTGTGTGTGTGTGAGAGAGAGAGGGGAGAGAGAGCGAGAGAGAGAGAGAGCGAGAGAGAGAGAGAGGGGAGAGAGAGAGAGAGAGAGAGAGAGAGAGAGAGAGAGAGAATGCTGCTGTAGCCTACTGACAGCCTGATGAGGTGTGCCAGGAGATGACTTAAACACAAGAGTTTCAGGCACTGGGGCCCGGCTGGCACATTACACTCTGGGAGCCCCAGGCTACCGGGAGCAGCCAGCCAGGGAGGGAAGGGAAGGGAAGGGGAGAGCAGAGGCCCATTCTCAGGCAACAGCAGAGGCCTGTCGGCTGATTACAGCTGATAGTGTAAGCTGTGACATTAACATTCTGAATCCATCTCATTTAGCATTTTCAAAAGAGCAAGTTGAAAGAAAATCGGGAGATTCTATTGTGATCCAATTGCAAAGAATGTAATACAACATTGTCAATGTCCTTCACGCTACACAGAGACATGATGGACTCAGCTTCGTGTCTTGCATATCAAGACGCATGGCGGTGAATTGGGGGGGGGAGAGGAGATCTTAGACTTTAGATTTTACAAAAAGCACAGTATAGAACAGAAGCAGAAGACTGATGTAAGCCAAACACAGTTATGTGAAATACAGTTGCGCTGCCCCCATTCCAAGCGCATCCTAATCTCGCTATAGTGGTTGGGTCTGCAGCAGTGGCCAGCAGAGTGATGGGGAGGCACAAGCCTTTGCCCTGGAGGACAATATTGCATATTGCATTTCCCTCCAGTGCCTCCCCACTCCTCCTCCTCCTCCTCCTCCTCCTCTTTCCCCACACAATCATCTCCCCATCGGGGGAGTAATCATCTGCGTGGCTCTCAGCTGCCTCCTGGGGAGGGCTGGTGGGCTCTGTTCAGGACTGGCTATTACCAAAGCTGGGAGATGAATGGAGAAGCACAGAGTCGTGAGGACCAGAGTGGCCTGGATGAAGATGATGGTCCCCCCCCTCCCCCCCCACGAATGACTTAAATGCCAAGGAGGGAGATTGAAATACACGTTCTCAACTGTTCTCCAGATAGCACGACAGAAGTTCATGTGTTATGCGCTGGAGGGGAGGTCACCTTTTTACTCTCAAACCAGAGCTAAAGCTCTCCATCAACTGTTTTATTTTAGATCTCACTGGGTAGACAGAGAGTGCGTCTCTAGAAGGCTCTGAATGTGAACTCCCATGCCAGTGAAATTCCATTGATGCTAACCTTTGAGCCTTTTGTTTCTCCATGGCTCCCTGCGATTAGTTAGACCTTTGGCTGTATTGATTTGTTACTGAAGTTTGAGAGCAGCTCTCTCTGTGTGCCACTAAAAGTTTGATGATGAAATGGTGAAAGTGCCTGACCATGTTTTTTTTTCTCTCTCTCCTGAACAGTTTCACCACCTGCAATCTCATTCAACTGTCGAAAGTTCTCCTCAGCATGGGATAAATGGACCTGAAGCAGCGACGTTTCTTATTGATCTTCCTCCTAAACAAATAGGTGAACACCATGTCAAGCCTCGGAATGTCTCATATCACACTAGTTTTTGTTTGTTTGTTTGTTTGTTTCTGTTAAAACTATATGAGTTATGTTTTGATCTATTTTATAGATATGATTTATATCATATGATATATGATTTATCTATTTTATACTCTTTGGTATTTATTCAGAATTGGTGATTTTCACAGGATTCATGACTAAATGGATTCAAGCCGCGAATCAATCCATTTTGTGTCACAAAAGAATAATTAGGATGGTGTATTTTTAACTCCATATGCCACTGGAGTGGACATGTTTGTCTCCATGTAAGAGGAGAAATGTGGTGATCTGTTGCCAGCAACAACTCGATAGGTAAAACTGACTGTTTTCTCTGGTGGTGGGTATAACACTGAGTACTGTTATACTGACAGCACTCGGTGACCTCAAGAAACAGATATCTATGTGAAACATCACCAGATTAATCCTTAAATGCTGCTAAGCTGTTACCTTGTTGGTATCAGTGCCATATACTACAGCATATTCCCTAATACATCTACTTTTACGGTGTTTTTGGTCTAGATCTTAATGCCCAAGCAGAAGAACCTCACACCTCTCACATACATTTAATTTCAGCGTCCAGCATTCTCAGATCCTCATTCATCCTCATAATGTCAAACATCCTGCAAGCAACTCGTAAGGGTAAGAGACTGATGCATCTCTCTCGGCTCATTTTATATGCTTGGTGGAGTGCTGTCTGCTTTGTGCTGTAATTACAGTTTCTCCATGGAATGACTGGGAACCAGCCATCACAGAGGCAGCGGTTACCATGGTGAGTGAGGATTGTCAGGGGAACGTTATTATCAAATAAAGCTCAGGCACAGTGTCCAACAGGAAATAAATCTGCGATGGATTCCTCCTCTCGCGTGTCGCTTGAATCAAACTAGGATCACATGTCCAATGAGAGCCACATTAGGAGAGCTCTATCGGCTGGTGTGTTTTTGCACGCCTCTTACTCGTGTCTATTACCATAATCAGGACAGACACGGGTCTAGCTTCTTTGGCTGTGCCTATCTCTGGTGCGGGGAGATTACAGTAGCTGCAGGCGCCAGCGGTCCGTGAAGACGGCGGGCACGCAGCTGCACACAGCTGAACGTGAACTGCAAGTCTGCACAGGGCTGCAGGGGGAGCAGCATCACACACACACACACGAGACTCTGGCCTGAGAGGGCTGGCAAACATGAAAGAGCGAGGATCTCGCTTCCAGCACGAGCATGAAGGAACACTCAAGGGATCTGTCCATGAACAGCCTCATGTGAACTCTAGCTTGTCCTATGATAGCTTATGCTACAGTATGTAAAGTGTTCCTGACTATAAGCGGTTTATGCATTTTTTGCAACATTTCTTGGCAAATACATGGGCGCAGTTACATGTAATATGGTATTAATGTGGTTTTATTACTTTTAACTTGCATAAACCACTGACCTGCGGCTTATACACAATGCAGCTTATATGTGGAAAATTACTGTAGGCCTATATGCAGTGCTTCAGCAAAAAAACAAAACAAAAAAAACAGATGTACTGTATACAGTAAATCACCTTAAACTGGCTACATGCCTCTCTTTCACGGAAAAAAATAAATATTTTGACAAATAAAATAAAAATAAATGAAATGGCCTTAAAGGAACTCTGTCTAACGTGACACAGTATCCACTCAGTAGGGTGCCTCTGGCTTATTTAGGCTTAAGTGAGAGGCGTGGAGAACTATGACAGGGTTACATTATTCTTTTCTCTTAAGCACACTCACCCCCTTGTCCTTACACACTAATAATCTCTGTGTGTGTGTGTGTGTGTGTGTGTGTGTGTGTGTGTGTGTGTGTGTGTGTGTGTGTGTGTGTGTGTGTGTGTGTGTGTGTGTGTGTGTGTGTGTGTGTGTGTGTGTGTGTGTGTGTGTGTGTGTGTGTGTGTGTGTGTGTGTGTGTGTGTGTGTGTGTGTGTGTGTGTGTGTGTGTGTGTGTGTGTGTGTGTGTGTGTGTTTGTGCGTCAGTGACACACTGTGTCTTCTGAGACTGAGACACCTACTTATGTGACCCATTGTTTCCCATGGAATCCATTGATAAGAGAAGAAAGACAATTAATGGGAAAGCCAAGGAGCCTCAACACCATGAGGGAACTGATATTTTCTTTAGCACTCCCAGAAATCTTAATAGCTTCTAGCTTGTTAAAAAAACATTGTGGTCTGAATATTACCATATTACTCCGTTCCCAGGCTTTCAGTAGCGCTCTCATATACTACCCCCCCCCACACACACACACACACACATACACACACACACACTCGCACACACACATATCATCATAACATATAACATATGGCCAAGAAGAATATGGAAAACACTAATCGTAGATACATTTCCCATCCTGCTAATGTATTCACAGCAGTATACAAACAATTTTGCAAAATATCAGTGACTGAAATTGAGACAGAGAGGATCTTATTTTAGGAGCCCCACCAGCGTGAGTCTCTCATTAACACCTGCTGGCCTGCCTGTCAGTGGCAGCGTGGAGCATATGGTGAAGACCAGACACTTTCTCCACCATCTTCCTCCATTTGCCCAGAGGGCAAACACGCCAATGAAGAGAGCTGTAATTTTCCGTTCACTTAGAGCGACCATTTCCGTCAGCCTGTGTGTATCAGTCAGGCTGTGCTTGTGTGAAGGAAACTAGACAAGGCACTCAATTAGAAGGGCGCGCTGTAGGCTTTAAGGTCCTCCCGTGGGCTTCCAAGAGTCTTCACGGCTCTTTAAAACGGGGCAGCATTGTAGAGGATGACAGTGCTTGTTATGCTACTTTGTGCCTCCACTGACCTTATTGCGGCTGTGTAATCACCTGGCCCTGAATTAGCCTACCTGAGAAAGACAAGAGCCTGACCTCTCCATCTCTCTCTCTCTCTCTCTCTCTCTCTCTCTCTCTTTCTCTCTCTACTTCAACCTCTATCTTCACGATTTAGTTGTGGATTTCATATTGTCACATCTCCATTGATGTGGTGAATGTATTTGATAGAAATGTCTACACTAGATTGTGACTTGCGAGTCCATCTCCTCATATCTGTCACTCACAAGACTTCATGAGAGACAACCTCATTTTCAAAGGGAAAAAAAGCTGATTGGTTACTTACTGTATATAATCTAGAATCTAGAATATGTAGCCTATTATTGCATTTTTGTCATTTTTCCATTGCAGTTGGAGCTGGTGAATTTCAAAGGAAATATAAGCTTTTATTCCGGCTCAGGCAAATCTTTTTGTTTTAAGTGAACCTTCCCCATTACAACCCACAAACCTCTTTTATTCAGAGAAATCAGCTAAATCACAGGGACGGTTTTATGCATTTCAGCTGCATGTTATACATTATATTAACATCATTTTGCACAACTCAGCTCTTTTCCCGGGTTTAAGCCTCGCTGCATTCTGACGGGGAGCCGTGGAGATTCCATTGGGCGAGCGTGACCTCATTTCCTGCCACAATTTTGCTCATGATATTTCATATAAAGCCAAAGCGAGGGGGGACGGGCTCCCATAAAACTTTCAGCATCCGCTCCAACTAATGTGAGGCGGCACAAGCCTGGTCGGCCATTAAATATGACGGGCCCCTCTGCAGCGCTGCCACCCAGCCCAGTTAAATGCCATCTGGCATCACGCTGCATTAGTGATGCCACATTACACCAGGTATGACATGAATATTTTACAAGTCCAGGTGGGCAAATCCGCTGCTCTTGCACTTCACCGCTTCGCCGAACTATTATTTCTAACACAAGGCCCTGCAGATAACACTACTGTCATTCCATGTATGACAAGGATTGGTCCTCTCCCCTTCTAAGCGATGCGTCTTGTCACACGTCGTCAGTGCTAACAGAACACATGCTAGCGTCTGCTCTGAGGGACGGGGCATTACGGATGACTGCAGTGATGAAGAGCATCTGCCCTTGTGACAAAACCATCAGGGGAGAAATATTATGGAGAGCCGGGGAAAGGGCTCAGCTCACTCATCAATTTCATCCCCAAAGGCCAGTAAACTGGACGAGGAGTAAAACAAAGACCGGTCCCCCTCCCTGCACCTCTGGCGCGGGCCAGTCAGCATGAGGCCAGTAAAGTGCTGCTTTTATGGGCCTGAGGCCACTGGGCAGCTGCTCTGCTCCCATTAGGAGCTCCCCTCTCTGGCAGGTGCCACTGGCCACCAGACGCAGCGTCCGTCTCCTCGTCCTGAGAGCCGTCCCTTCATTAAGCCGCTGGTGGAGCGCTGTGGACAGAGAGGGAGCGGCTGTGGCAGGACTAATCCCGCTGCTAACCTGTCAGCATGAATAATACATGGGCCTGCCAGACGGACGTTAAACAAAACGCGCGCGCTAGCGAGCAGACAACAACTCAGGAGATCGACTTCTCTTCATCAGGCAGTGGAAGCACAACCCCCCCTCTCTCTCTCCCTCTCTCTCTATCTTTCCTTTTTGCCTTTTTGGGGTCAACATCATCTTGTTTGGAGAGAGAGCTGCTTTTTTCCCTCTCCCCTATCCTCTCTGACTCCCCCTATCTGATTGACCTCTGTAGATTAAATGCTCAGTGTGTTTTCTATCTCCTTGCCAAGCTGTCCAAAGCACCTCTCTGTCTGTAGGGTGCTGAAGAATCCATCGCTCCGGATGCTGAGTGTTATTAGAAAGAGAGAGTGTGAACACAGCTGGGGGCTAAGAGTGGAATGAATGATGGCCACACTTGTGCTGCTACTGCTTTTGAAAACTCACTTGCATTTACATTTACATGAACATGTATTCGTTTAGCTGCCGCTTTTGTCCAACGCGACTTACAAAAGGAGCACCATCAAGGTCCCGTGTGAATGGGAGACATTGGTGCAACAATGAGTGCCTTGTATAAAAAGATGCCATGAAAGCTCCGTGTCGAGTTAAGTAAGTCAAGGAACGCTGTGGAGAGTGGTAGACAGGATAGAGAAGAAGAAGTCATATTAGGATAAGGTGACCAGACATCCAAGACCAAAATCAGAGGAGGTACTCTCAGAAGAGCTGGGTCTTCAACAGATTTTGTAAGATACAGAGGGACGCCTCTTCCCTAGTAACGACTGGCACCACATACACTCCGCCACTGGGGACCTACAGATGAGAATACTGTAGCTTGGATTGGCATGTGCAAGTGGGCAGCAGTGGCAGGTGACGCTCTTTAGAGGGCAGAGGTCGTGTGGGAGCGCATGCCTATGCATATGAGAGTGTTCAACTGTGTGGGTGAGGAAGCAGAGATCACTTTGTGGACATTTGAATTTGATGCTGTAGCCAGTGGAGCTTGAAGAGCAGTGGGCCGGCGTGTGCCCTTTTGGGCTGACAGAAGACCTGATGCGCCGCTGCGTTCTAGATCGCACCACACAACCCGGGAGGCTCGTTATTGGCGAGAGATAACCATGTCCTACAGTATACCAGGGCTTGGGCAGCACACTCAGCTACTGTAAGTAGCTGCAGCCTGATTTTTCTTAAATTAAAAAAAATAGTGTGAAGCGGTATGACTGGGCGACCCAGGCAACATGGCCAGAGAAGGTCAGTTGGTAATCGAAGTTTCACCAAAACACCGAACCACTCGCATCCTCGGCAGGAACAAGAGATTGGGAGTCAATGTTGATTTGAAACATTTCACCATTATGACCAGTTTCACCACTAGAGGCCTGTGTTCAAGTTTCCTATTTAGGAGAAATCTCCACCGTTGCCTAATCTACTGTAATTGAATTCATTGTCCATCCCTTCACATTTACTGTAAATGTTGTGTAAAATAGTATTATGCTAAAAAAAAATACTAACAGGGCTGTTAGACTACAGAAATCCATTGTGCTGGAAAGAATGATACAAAAACTAACAATCATATCAAGTCCATGCAAAAGTCTAGTAGTTAAACCCTGCACAATGCCATGATCAATTCTCTTGATAATTCCCATATTAGCTAAAATGGGATAAAGCCCTGTCAGTGTGCACAAATGAGTTCCATGCTTGTTAGGAGCTTTACAACAATACAACCCTCAGAAAAGCACAGCGTGGCAGCAGAGAGAGAACATCAGAGCAAAGTGGCCTTGTTGTAAAAGTGATTGTCTTTATGAGTGGTCAGTGTTAATCTAGCATGGTGATGTCCCTGTTGGGATGTTGTACATCAGCAGTGTAATGGCTGTTATTGTCGCTGCCTAGGGTGTTTGCATCTTTTTGAGATGCCCTCCATTTCAGCATGAGGCTGGCGACGGCCACGACTCAATTTCCTCTGCCAGATTGGAATTAGCCAACGAAGTGAATTTGGCATAAAAGAATTGCCGCTGTTTGCATTCATCTCCTCATTATACGAAACAAACACCTTTAACCATATTAGCCACTCATATTTAATCAGCAGAGAGGATTATACCGTTATTATGATATATTAATGGCAGGAATGAAATGAAAAATATATCAATTCCACCTTTCAAGAAACGATCACCAATTTCTTGGCAAATGTGAGCACACCTCTTTGATGTGGATATGAGAGAATAAGATGTCTCACATTATCAAAGAGAAACAAATTCCCTGTAGTACAGTAATTCCCCATGTGTCATGAGAAGGTCTGAGTTACATGAAAAGCACATCATAAAGGCTTGACATTCAACAACCACCCTGATTCAAAGCAAAACATGGAAAGTGCATATGGGAGCTATTTCAGCCTGCTGAAAATAACGTTTGTACACACACACACACACACACACACACACACACACACACACACACACACACACACACACACACTATATATACACTGCCGTTCAAAAGTTTGGGGTCACATACAATTTTCCATTCCACTCCATTATAGACATAATACCAGTTGAGATCAGTTGCATTGTTTTTTCAGGACAGACGTTTTCAGATTACATTACAGTGCTCACATATTTGTAAAAGGGTGCTCTAATATTTTCTTAGACAGCCTTTAGAACATTGGATCAATGATTGCTGATAATATATATACAGGTACAGTATATTCACATTATGATGATGACTGGAGAATGCGCCGCATTTTCGTTGATTTCAGTGGACAGAAGATGGCATATGCAACAAGGCGGCCGGTGACTGCCAGTGGCACCATTCTCAAGTCATCATCTCCCAGACAACTTTGATGTAGCATCCTCCTTTGACACATGCATCATAAATGTCAGAGAGGCGCTGAATGTCACCGGGATGGATGTCTGTATGTTTTCCTATAGCACACCGAAGGCAAATGGAGTGCGCGTGCTTCGCCAGCGGACCAAATCAAGACACGTCTCCGTCAGCAGCCATTGGCTCTTCTAGCCTAGCTTTGCATCCTCATTAGTAGTCTGTCGCACTCCAGTGGTGTTTAATTGCAGAAATATGTCAGGCTGTAATTATTGCAATCATCTTCATTAAAAAAGTGGCTGCTTGCCTGAGCAAAGAGGCACAGAGACACACTGATGATTCTACAGCTGTCACAACATGTTTCATTTTCCACATCTCAGATTCCACGCACCAAGTCGCCATTATGCGATGAAAACCCATTTACAAAGGTTCAAGAGGTTAAACAAATTGGCCACTGCTTGCTTCCCGCCATTCCTCTAACAGAATAACAGAGAGGGTGCATGTTTCCGTCTTTCTTTTATCAACATTTAGGGCTAATGCGATGAGTACAATCGCGTCCTGCCCTGTGTAGATGGCCTTGTCACCAGGGAAAAGGGTTAGTGTCAGTGTATGGGGGCGGCATGTGAATAGAAATGCTCTTGGTGACTCATTTTGAATTCAAGGCCATATTTAGTCAGACTCTGACAATGGCAAAGACATGCGCAAGTCCAATCCATCTTACTTTGGAGAATCCAAAATGAGGGCCTCATTAATTCCTATTCATCAGAGGTTGTTTTTGTAAAGGACGCCACCGTGACACGACAGAGCTCTCCCCAATGGCGTGACGGAGGTCTGACATGCATGTCATATTACTGACTGACGGTGCAGGAGGGCTGAGAAATGTCAGAAATGTCCTCCTTATTTGAACTGGACAAAAGCGGCTTCAGGGCGGCTTGGAGGAAGAGAGGAGAAGAGAAAGCTCGGAGGAAGAGAGGAGAAGAGAGAAAGTCAGAAAAGGACTGACCCTGAAGGACTGACTCTACAGTGTGTTTTTTGAACTTCCTCCACAATATGGCCACACACCACATGCAGGTAATTACGGATTCTGAGAGCATCTGGCCGGTCGTGCCAGGCACATTTGATTAGGTTAAGAGAGAGAGAGAGAGAGAGAGAGAGAGAGAGAGAGAGAGAGAGTGAGTGAGAGTCTCACAGTAACATTGGTCTTCATAGAGCAAGATGGCAACTTTGAGTCCGTGCCAAAGTATCAAACTTCTGGCCAGGTCCATGCTGAAACCAGGCATGCATGTTATGGGCAGTTGAGTGATGATTCCCATTTGAAGGTCAAAAGCATTTACAAAAGGTCCATACCCATTTATAAACACGCGGTGCAAATTGGGTGTCAAATCTCTGATATCTCTTTTTTGGCTGTAACATCCAGTCTCATCATTTCCTCCGCTCGATGGTAAACTTGCTTTGACAGAAACGTTAGGAATGGGAAGCTGAATCGGATCCATCGTTTGAGTGCTGTCTGACCTCGCAGTGGCGACTTGCCTGAGGACAGAAATAAACTGCAGCCTGTCGGCAAGCGGAGCGAGCGGGGGGGGGGGGGGGGGGGGGCGAGCAGGCGCGTGTGAGCCCCCAGGACGACGCTCCCTTATTGGGGACAGATGGGACCCATGACCTCGTGGCATGGCTGTGGTGTGGAGCTGCGTGCCCGTATCAAAGCCTGCACGCCGTACGTGCTCCCGCTGTGGCAAACACACAGCTACAAAAATGAGCACTCTGCACAAATGGGCAGCATTCACGCTGTGCACACCCCTCATCACAATAAGTGCAGTATAATATTTTATATAGTATATATTTTATACTATACATTATGTTTTATAAGGCACTGGGATTGGATTGAAGTGTATTTGTATTGCATTGTATAGTATTATGCTATTCTATTTCTTACAAATGCCATTATTTTCTGAGAATAAAACAATGACTTGAATAAAGCAGAGGCAAATGTTTTTCTGTTTGTGTCTGTGTTGTGTAGCGTTGGTCAGGACTGCGCTCTTGTATTGATTACAGTGTGCAGTGATAGCAGTTTCTTGTTGTGAAGCCGCAGTCATACTTGTACTCACTCACTGTAATTGATTATACATGGTAAAAGTGGATCCTATGCCTGATAGGCTTAGTGCAAATGAGATGCCTCCTGTAAGGCGTAAGCTGGCACATAATAGATTTATCCTTCACCTTCATTCTGTTTTTGCTTATACTGTCTCGTGTCTTTAAAGGGGATTCATCGCAAGACCAGCAGGATGCAGCACAGTTTCCCTCATTAAAAACACATGCAATTAAACCAGCTCGGAAACCAGCTACAACACTTAGTTAAGGTCATACCCCCCCAGTTTAAGTAATTTGTTGGTTCCTAAGCGGATTTAAAACTAAAATGGATCTTATCCTCTTTCTGTGCCTGAAATTTCCCTCCACAACACATGCGCGCACTCGTGCATATATGTGCGTGTGTGTGTGTGCGTGTGCGTGTGCGTGTGCGTGTGCGTGTGCGTGTGCGTGTGCGTGTGCATGTATGCCTGTGGGTGGGTGTGTGGGTGATGTGTACATGGGATCATATTTCAGATCATATTGCAGAAATCAGAGGGCTGAATAATCAGGCAGAACTCAAGGGTATTTCCACATCATTCAAAATAACTCCTCCATATGCAACTCTCATTCTTCCAGCTAAGACAGCTTGATGAGAGGCAGCCACAATCAATCCCAGGGAGAGCTGCTTGGGAGTATGACTGGGTGTCCCTCTGGTGCCCTTTAGTTTAAGGATCCAAATAATGCTTTTACTGTAAGAAAATCAGAGGCGCTCACCAGGGTTGTTTGTTTAAACAGCCTTTACTATTCAATTAAAAAACATGTGTTTCTGCATTGCAGAGCATTTGAACAAATAGTTGGCTTTGGGCTGTTCCTCCTATGGGCTGTTCCTTCATCAGTATATCACATGACAAGGATGAAATGCTATGTAGACACTTGGATAGGAAGTCACGTGACAAAAGCTTTTGTTACAGTAAAAACAAAAGACAGCCTCTGATCAGACACAGTGAAACCCACTGTACAGCTGTGCAGCTTCAGCTTCCAGTTCCACGTACTGTATACTCCACATTGTCGTCTCGTCTGACACCAAAACACCACGGAAGAGGATGCAAAACAAGCACTGGATCAAATCAAACAGCCCTAAGGGGGCGCACTGTTGACACAAGGCAGGCATCAACACACAATTATTGGATATCACAGGCTTTTCTGAAGCAATTTGGTCACTAGGCCCTGGGAAGGGCAAATGATATCCGCAGCTGAGCCGCTGTGTTTGGTCAGCGCCATGATTGGTGATTCCTCAGACACCAGCTCCAGTGTGTGGCTCTGGTGAGCTATCTGTGTCACCCCCCCCCCCACACACACACACACCCCCCCACACACACACACACACACACACACACACACTCTCCTCTCTGCCGGTGACTCACAGGGCATTGTTTCCCCTGCCTGTCTGAATGATCTTCCGTCAGGGGGATCCTTTGAGGCTGCCGAGCCCCTTCTGAAGCCCGCGCTGGCCTTCAAGATGCATCACAACAACAGCAACGTCGTCCGCAGAAGGGCGGGAGAGAGAGAGAGCTGCAGGATACTGAGGTCAAGTGTCTGCTTTTCGCAGACGACTTGGTTTTGATATCACCAACAAAAGAGGGATTGCAGCACCACATGGACGTACTAGAAAAATTTTGCCAGACATGGGCCCTAAAAATAAACCCTGAAAAAACCAAGGTTTTAATATTTCAAAAACGTTCCAGGCTACAGGGAAACACCAACAATTTTAAAATAGGCACCAGGACAATTGACCAGACAAATAATTATACCTATCTAGGCATAACCCTGACCTCAACAGGACACTTTGGCTTGGCTGTGAAGGAACTAAAAGAAAAAACAAAAAGAGCATTTTATGCCATTAAAAGATCAATTAGATTAGAGTTACCCATTAGAATTTGGATTAAGCTTTTTAAATCTGTGATTGAACCAATCGCACTATATGGCTCCGAAATATGGGGTTTGGGGTACGAATTCTCAACCTGGGATAAACACCCAGTTGAAGCCCTGCATGCAGAGTTCTGCAAATGTATCCTCCGGGTGCAGAGGAAGACGCCGAACAATGCATGCAGGGCAGAGCTAGGCCAATACCCCCTTATCATTAACATCCAAAAAAGAGCCCTCAAATTCTGGCAACACATAAAAATGAGCAACCCCAACTCACTCCACCATCTAGCACTGCAATGCCAAGAGCAAAATATAGAAAGAAGCCCTCTCAGCCAACTTGTCCTGAGACTCAGCGACCTAACACTATCCCATATCACTGAGGCCCAGGACAATGTTACAGTAGCAAGAACAATTAGACCCAACCAAATTACAAACAATGAAAAGGAAAACTACATCACCTATTGGAAAGAAGTAACCCAAACACAATCTAAATTACAATGTTATTTGGCTCAAAAACGTGAATACACAATAGCTACTTACCTGAGCACACTAAAGGACCCCAAGCTCAGAAAAACCACGACTATGTACAGACTCAGTGAGCACAGTCTCTCCATCGAAAAAGGCAGACACAGGCAGACCTGGCTGCCCAGAGAGGAGAGGCTGTGTTCACACTGCAGCTTAGGGGCTGTGGAGACAGAGCTACACTTCTTAACAGAATGCCCAAAATATGAGGAAATTCGGACACTTTCATTCGAAAAAATAAATTCAACCCTCCCTGAGTTTCTGACCTGGACAAATGAGGAAAAAATGCCTTACATCCTTGGTGAGCACGAGAATGTGGCCATTCTGGCTGCAAAATTTGTAGCAGCCTGCCATAACCTGAGGGACAGCCAGTGAGGCCACAAACACCAACAATGGTGTATAGTTGTTATTATTATTACAGTGCATGAAAATGCACTGTACTGTTCTTCCTAGGCTTCAACTTCAACTTTTTATTATTCTTCTTCTAACGCACGCAATTCAGCTTGAACCATTTAACGTAGAAACTTCATTCAAACTGTGTTACGTAGATCTTGCTTATGCCATGTGTGCTTTGTATTTTTCAACTTTGTAACTTTTATACTTTTTGAACTATTAAATAAAAACTATTAACAATTTCCCCATAGACTTAACATTGCTCATTATGACATCACGGCAGCAATTAGAATGTTACGCCAGGTGGCCAGTCCAGGTGCAGCAGCTCTCTCTCTCTCTCTCAGGCACACTGGCACTCTTGAGATTACATTTTCTGTTGCCCTGTATCAACTGTATCAACATAAGTCTTCCTTATTCCATCCAACTTTCTATCCATTCATCTTCTTCAAACCATTCACTCATCCACCCATTCTAAACAGTCTGCCTATCAACATCAATTAGACGATCTACATTCAACTTTTAAACAATCTACTCTGTCTCAGGCTTTAAGCAAAGTAAGCAAGCTCTGTCTCTGGCTCTCTTAAGACTAGCCAGTTAAATTGATTACACCTGTATCTGTATCCACTACTCTCAGTAGAGAGCTGTGTCTCTCCACTCTACAAGAATATAAGGCACATTCCATCCAACTTTCTATCCATTCATCTTCTTCAGACCATTCACTCATCCACCCATTAAACTGTCTATCAACATCTATTAAACAATCTGCCTATCAACATCCATTAAACTCTCTGTCTATCAACATTAATTAGACTATCTACATTCAACTTTTAAATTATTTACTCTGTCTCAGGCTTTAAGAGTACACTCTGGCTCTCTTAAGACTAGCCAGTTAAATTGATTACACCTGTATCAACTACTCTCAGAGAGCTGTATCAGTGTCTCTCTTAACAAGAATGTAAGGCACATTCCATCCAACCTTCTATCCATTCATCTTCTTCAGACCATTCACTCATCCACCCATTAAACTGTCAATCAATATCTATTAAACAATCTGCCTATCAACATCCATTAAACATTCTGTCTATCAACATTAATTAGACTATCTACATACAACTTTTAAAGTATTTACTGTGGGTCCCTCTCAAGCAGCGTTTATATGTCCTCCCTCGCTCCTCGATCCTCAATGATCTACATAAAGAAAGATAGAAGAAGGGCTAGACTATCCCATTGTTGCCGCTCCATCATTCTTTATGTAGATCAGTGAGGAGCGAGAGAGGACGCGTAAACGCTATATGAGAGGCACCTTCTGTCTCAGGCTTTAAGCATACAATCTCATTAAGACTACAGATCCTGTTTCACTACGTCCTCTGTCCACAACTGTTTCAAAATAAAGGTCCTCACTGCAATAATACACTATTAAATCATTTAACCATTGAAACTACTCAACTATTGAACTGTTCAACCATTCCAACTGTCAGTTATCATCCACTATGCCTCCAGTCAACTACATGAAACCTCCATGTACCTAGCAACCAACATAGCAACCATTAAAATTAAGTGTTTATGACCGTTTCCATAGCAACCAACATGATTATACTGCAGTAACTTCTTGTTTCCTGATAGTGACCACCATGGATACCTTAGCAACAAATGTTTCAAAATAAAAGTCCTCACTAGCAAGTTAGCTAGTTAGCATTGTTAGCATAGTTAGCATTTTTAGTATAACTGCAAAAAATCATCAACTAAGTTAGCTAATCAACCTGGTTAGCATTGTTAGCAAATTTAGCATTGTTAGCATAGTTAGCATTTTTAGCATTACTGCTAGAAATCATCGGTTAAGTTAGCTAATCAACCTGGTTAGCATTGTTAGTAAAGTTAGCATTGCTAGCATAATAAGCATTTTTAGCGTAACTGCTAGAAATCATTAGCTAAGTTAGCTAATCAACATTTTAACATGAATAGAAATCATTAGTTAAGTTAGAACTGGAACGTTTCATCTTTAAAACGTCTACCTTCACACTATCAACTCTCTGTAAACTATGCAACCACCATGTTTACCCTAGCTACACCTTAGTAACCATATCTACATTATCTATCTATTTTTGCATTTTCATGCACTGGTAATTCCTTGGAATTGCATTTCTAGTTATAATCATTGTTTCACTTTTATGTCTTCTATGTCTTCTATGTCTACTTTTATGTCCTCTTATATGTTAATTACACAGTTTATTTATTTTCTTTAACCCCTTACGTGTACATGTAATTGAGCTTTGGCAATATTGTTGATGAAACTTTCATGCCAATAAAGCTTTATTGAATTGAATTGAATTGAATTGAGAGAGAGAGAGAGAGAGAGAGAGAGAGACGTCGAGCGCAGCGGCACGGAAACGTCCCCTGGTGACCACGGGGAGTCTCTCAGTCCTGATTGCAAGGCTCCATAATTAAGATAAATGGACAATGTTTAGTCATCTGTATAACAGGATGTGGGAGGCTTGAGTGCTTCATCCTCTCTCAGACAGGACGGAGGTACAGTAATGGGGGCATTGCCACTTTTGAAAATGAATTAGCAAACCTCGGGCCACGTCTGATGTGCGGAGAATTGTTCCGGAAGCCATCAAAGTAATGGCATCGTGGCGACACCTCTGTCAGTTGTGGCGATTACAATGTGCAGCACGTCGGGGCGGCCGCACAAAACGCTGTATCTACACAACGCTGTCCTCTGGTACTCACCATTCACTCTCCGGTCAAGAACAAATCACCCAAGTTGGTGCTTTCTGCCAAATTCAATGATCTCATCAAGCGAGGAGAGGAGGCTGTTTTTATTCTAGGCTGAATAACTTTGATATGAATAACCACAGGCTACAATGGCATGCAATGGCATGTGGTGTGTGTGTGTGTGTGTGTGTGTGTGTGTGTGTGTGTGTGTGTGTGTGTGTGTGTGTGTGTGTGTGTGTGTGTGTGTGTGTGTGTGTGTGTGTGTGTGTGTGTGTGTGTGTGTGTATGTGTGTGTGTGTGTGTGTGTGTGTGTGTGTGTGTGTGTGTGTGTGTGTGTGTGTGTGTGTGTGTTGAGTGTGTGGGTGTCTTTCTGTTTAGATCTGTGTTTTCAAACATCTGATTCATTTCTGCTTGGTAATTCCGGGGAGCATAATTATATTTGGCATGGTGCGCTTTGTCATGTGAAGATGAAGGAATGGCTCAGGTTGTCTGTTCAGATATTAGACAGACTTGTGAGCATTGCGTGGTTCTCTCTCTCTCTCTCTCTCTCTCTCTCTCTT